>NC_057388.1:81906982-82207204 GCF_019320065.1 Cervus canadensis
CATCAATTTTTCAGCGCTCAGCTTTCTTCACAGTCCAACTCTCACATCCATATAAGACTACCTACCAGTAAAAACAAGTTTACTGCCCTGTTCTGATGTACAGGAGGTTGTTCAGTGAAGAACTGCTTTGAAAACATGCAATACAATGAATTAAGGTTGTTTTACTAAACTCTTGATTATCTACAGTTTGAATTCTTTGTCAATAATTATTTCTGTAATTACAGCATAGTTCATAAATTATCGTATGGCTCCTGTAAAACACTAAAAGATGCTAATAATGATGAGTAAGGCATGTGAAATTCAGAGGACTTGCTCAGTCAGAAAAAAATTAAATCATATTTTAGGTGGTTTAAATGTTTCACTTTAATTCTGAAACTGGTAAAACATATAGGATATATAAGAAAATTCAGTATTTGCTAGACTATTTGGTTGACCAAAACTTATAAAATTGATGATGCAAATACATTGTTTTCTAAATGTTTTCTAGTTCTGCCTGAAATTGATGTTTCATATTATATTTTGTTAGTCAAGAGTCCAGTTTTATTGTTTCATGTGAATAGCCATTGTTCCAGCATCATTTATAGATCAACAATACCAGTTCAGTCATAAATCAAATTCCTGTATATGTATAAGCCACTTTAGGAAACTGAGGATCAGAAGTTTAAGAGAGTTAAAGTCATGCAACCTGGTTTGGTCACTTAAGCAAGAATCCGAACTGGGGCTAGAGTGGGACCCATGTCTCCATCCTCCTTGCCAGCGCTTCCCACACTGTGTCATGCAATCATATTCTTCCCTTAGTTGAACCTGAGTAATGCTGCTATTTGAAGAAGTATATGCTATCTTTTTCTTTTTTACTTCAAATACAGATGACTTACAGTATTATAGGTTACAGGTATACAATATAATGATTCACAATTTTTAAAGGAATGTCTATGCAATTTTTAAAGCAAATTTTAAAACAAGATTTCTCTTTGTAAGTTTAATTTTATGGACAGAGCCACATCTCTGTTCATGATTTGATTGGCAGTATAAAGTCCACCAACAAGGATTAGTTTAGAATAAAAAAGAGGCCACGTCTGTACACGGCAAATATGGTGTCATGGTGATTTCTCCTTTCCATGATGATGGACAGGCTACAACAACTGCTACACTCAGTGTGTGACTTGGTTTCATTGCCTTCCTGCAATTCCTGATTTTCATGGAAATAATTATTGACAAAGAATTCAAATTGGTGTCTTGTAGATAGTCAGGAGTTTAGTTTAAAAAAAAAACAACCCTAGTTCGTCGCACTGTGATGCAATGAATGGGCTGTAATGACTCCTGCACTCAGCATGTGATTTGGTTTTGTTGCATTCCTGTAGTTACTGATTTTCCTCAATTCATCTACTCACCACCCAACATGACACTTTTTAAAACACTGATTTTACCTCTTCTTGTAGGATGACTATGTACTTGAAGTGCGGCACTTTCAGTGCCCCAAATGGCCAAATCCAGACAGCCCCATTAGTAAAACTTTTGAACTTATAAGTATTATCAAAGAAGAAGCCGCCACCAGGGATGGGCCCATGATTGTTCATGATGAGTAAGTGCCACACCTTAAATCTGTTCACAACTGACATGCTCTGGGTGTGTGTGTATTTCTGTTATCTTTGTACTAACCTAATATTTTGGACCCATGGTGAATTATTCAGCCAGGGTGGATTATTGCTTCTCATGGACATGCTTAACACACAATAGTTTGGGGTTTATTTTCCACTTAGAGCTCCTGTTGAAGGCAGAAGATGGGTGCAGGGTCACAGGCATCTGCTCTTGCATTCTGCACTGAGAACACTTTGTGTGATGAGTCAGTGTTTTAGAACCTGGATTTTTACAGGTTCTAACCAGTGAGACATTTCTCAGCCACTGACTTCCTGGGATTGGAGTAAAATTGATATCATGATGTCATTTTTATTTACCAGAAATAGAAATCTGTATCCAATTGATCTTTCCAGGTTTCTGTTGTCAACCAAAATGCATGTGCATATTATACATGATACTTAGATACTTATTTTATAATATATATTATTATTTAGCCTCAGTCAGATTATTTTGATTTATTGCCAACCCATTCCATAGTATAACAAAACAAAATGTATAACCAAATACTTAACTTCTACAAAGTGTCTCATTACCAATATTGTGAACACTCCGAAATGTTTCAAATTAAACCATGGTTCCATGGACAATAAAATGAGACAATATATTAAAAATTTCAGTGTTCTTACTGCCAAGTTGTCAAGGCCACATGCTCTGTGAGTTCCAGATGTGAATGTTTGGTGCATCTGAATGGAGTCCTTGCCCCTTCCATTTGCTTCCAGGCACGGAGGAGTGACAGCTGGAACCTTCTGTGCTCTGACGACCCTGATGCACCAACTCGAAAAAGAAAATTCCGTGGATGTGTACCAGGTAGCCAAGATGATCAGTTTGATGAGGCCGGGAGTCTTTGCCGACATTGTAAGTAACAAGACAGCAAATCAAGCTTTTCCTGTTAGAGTGCCTGTTACTTTCTCAGTTCAGTTCAGTCGCTCAGTCATGTCCGACTCTTTGTGACCCCATGAACCGCAGCACACCAGGCCTCCCTGTCCATCACCAACTCCCGGAGTCTACCCAAACCCATGTCCATCGAGTTGGTGATGCCATCCAGCCATTTCATCCTCTGTCGTCCCCTTCTCCTCCTGCCCCCAATCCTTCCCAGCATTAGGATCTTTTCCAATGAGTCAACTCTTTGCGTGAGGTGGCTAGGGGCTACCAAAATCATTTTGTTGTGTATCAAAAAGAACACGTTGATAACATTAACCTGAAGTTTTCAAGTTGAATTATATCCTGTTTGCAATCCATAGACCTGGAACTATAAACAATAAACATTTAAAGTTTATCTTCCAGAAAATTGATGGATCAAAAATTTTCAATTCCATTGTGTGCCTTTTTGTGAGACTTAGTGTAATTCTGAAAAAATATCTTTAGTAGAAGCACCAACTAATCTGATTAATACAGCAAAATAAACATTTTATTCCAGCATTCAAGTTCTGCATAGCCTCAAAGAGCAGTCAGAAGATAGAATTCAATTGTTTGCTTTTTTCTCAAGCCAAATTCATTTTCTAAACTTAAGAAGTAGCTAATTCTGAAGGTACTTTTAAAAAAAGAGAGAGAAGGACACTCATGCAATCAAGAAAGAGCATCGCACATCTGGAAAGATAAGTCTCAACTCTGAGAATAATTTGGAAGCTTTTATTATAGAAAAAAGGGCTAGAAAGACAGTAGGGAACTCTGTGCATGCCCTGGTGGGAGAAGCTTAGGTGAATGCAGAAATCATAGGCTCCCTTCTAGCTTTCTGGTCTGTATATGGAAGAGCCGCATAAGGGTCTGCCTTCAAAGCTCCAGCCCACACCAGCTGGTCAGAGAGCCCGGAAACCCCTGTGCACACACACTTCAGAGGAGCCCTTGTTAAAAGTGTCATTCAGGCAAGGTGAGTTGTATGTACCGAGCTTGTCATTTGAAATTGCTTTCTGGAGACTAAACTTACACCCAAGTTTCACAAATGCATTTACTAAGACATGTGGTCCTAATGATTTTATACTGTGGTGCCAGCCATTAGCTCACAGTCTTTGCAACTGCCTTGCCCCCACCTCACCATCCCCAAGTTGGCGTCTGAAAGAGAGCAACTGTTTATTCCTCCGTGTGTCTCTGAAACCAGAGCAGGACACATGCTTTCCTTTGCACAAAGCAGGACATAGGACTGGCCGGGCTGGTAGAGTGTGAAGAATACTGGGTAAACAGTGGTAAACAGTGGGTCCTGTGAAAGGCCTGCATTCCCCTTGAATTCCTGTGCTGACAGTGCGTCCTGAGGTTTCGTAACAGCTGGAGAATGGAGAAGGAATAACTCAGCGGGATCCAAGAGTCGAGTGCCAAGGGGCTTACACACAAGTTGATAAATCAGTACTAGAACCTCACCACATCACCTTCTGATTGATTCCATGACGTCTGAGCAGGAAGGGAGTGCTTACCATTGGCAGATGTATATGGGCCAATGTGTAGGTCCGTAAGGGTTGGCTAATTGTAGAGCTACTTTAAATTTAATCAGAAAGAGACATTAATATGGATGGTGTACCTCTGCCAATTGTAACAGAGCCCTTCACACAGTGACCTTCCTTGGACAGTGGCAAAGGATGACTGCAAACACTCCTTCTTTTTACAAATGTATGTCTTCACTGAGTTTCCTGTTTCTTACCACCTCTGTTCCCCAGGAGCAGTATCAGTTTCTCTACAAAGCAGTCCTCAGCCTTGTGAGCACAAGGCAGGAAGAGAACCCGTCCACCTCTCTGGACAGTAACGGCGCGGCATTGGCTGATGGAAATATAGCCGAGAGCTTAGAGTCTTTAGTTTGACGTGGAAAGGGGTGAGAAGAGCCCACATGTACTGCTTCCCTCTTTCTAAAATTAGACTGGAAAATCAGTTCCGTTCTGTTATCTGTTTACTTCACATCACCTGACAGTTACTACCATGACATAGGATTCTGCTGCCAAATTTACATCATTAACAATGTGTGCCTTTTTTGCAAAACTTCTTGTAATTCACTTATTGTGTTTAAACTAAAATGATTGAAATTTACAGTATTTCTAAGAATGGAATTGTGGTATCTTTTTTTCATATTGATTTTAACAGAAAATTTCAATTTACAGATACTAGGAATTCCCAACTAGAATTCCCAAACAGAAAACATGTTTGTTTTTAGTGTCAAATTTTTAGCTGTATTTGTAGCAATCATCAAGTTTGCTAGAAATATAACTTTTAATATAGTATACTGTAAATAAAACACCCTGTTCCCTACGATATTCAACATTTTACAACTGCAGTATTCACCTAATGTAGAAATAATCTAATACTTACTGTAAATACTGCTCTAGTGTCTCCATGGACCAAATTTATATTTATAATTGTAGATTTTTATATTTTACTACTGAGTCAGTTTTCTAGTTCTGTGTAATTGTTTAGTTTAATGATGCAGCTCATTATCTGGTCTTACTCTGTGAGTCTTCTTGATATTGTTTTGTGTTGTGATTAACTGTTTTAGCATGTAATTTTAACTTTTATGGAAAATAAAAATACATTTGTTTTGAAGGAAGATGTTTTTATGAGAATAACACCTTACCTGACATTGTTTAAATGGTTTTTATCCAAGGCATTGCAAAAATAAATATAAATATCACCATCAGTTTGTGTTTGCTTGTGGAATACTGAGGCATATGTAGAAGAAAATTATGGATATGTTCCCTCTGAAATGATGGATGTAAAAAAAGGTTGATGGGATGGGACAGTGTATAGAGTTGATTCCCAAACTGTGCAGTAAGGCACACAGGAAACTCAGAATTGAACATCTGAGGACAGCAGAGCAATGTGTACTAACACAGCACAATTACCCCATTACATTACTTGGTTCTTGTTATTCAGTCACTCAGCTGTGTCTGACTCTTTGTGACCGCATGGACTGTATGCCACCCGGCTCCTCTGTCCATGAAATTCTCCAGGCAAGAATACTGCAGTGGGTAGCCATTCACTTCTCCAGGGGATATTCCCGACCCAGGGATCGAACCTGGATCTCCTGCAGAGCAGGCAGATTCTTTACTGTTTGAGCCACTAGGAAGCTTCAAGTTAGGACTTAACTCTGTGTTTTGTATTTCTTGCTAATTAAGTAAAATTAAGAATGAGTGTTAGGACTAAAAAAAAAATTGGAAATAGGAAGTTGTTAGACTAGCTGCCAGTGACTAACAAATATTTCTTCAGAACAGGCAGTTTTTCTCACTGGATCCTTTCCAATAGAATTCAAGTCTGGTCAATATATTTCCAATATAATCGCCAAATGTAAACCATGGTAAAGAAGACTAATCTATACAAAAGATAAGAGTAGCTACCTGCATGGCTATGCAAATTGTTCATTGCATCTACTGGGGAGCTAATCAAAGCACAGACATTGAATGTTTATTAGGATATGTATTTAATAAGATTAATACTTATTATGATGTTATGATTAATATTATGACTTTTTCCATTAGATGATAAGTAAAGTGTATTGTTCTAATTTACATATTTGATGACAATTTTTTGACAGAAGTACCTAGGAGTACTTTTCTCTAATTCTCAAAAAGGCCTCATTTGGGCTAGTGGTGACCCTAACAACCCATGGTAAGGGAGGTTTTATAAATCAGAGTTCTTCCCAAATTTTATAAAGTATCTTGGGTTTTTGAATGCTGATCAAATTTCAGTAGTATGTCTTGTCACTTTAGGCAAGTCATTTAACTTTGTGAGACATATTTTCTCTTCTGTAAAGTCAGAGCTGGCCTAATGATCATTTTGGTCTGTTCTTCACTATAACCACTTTACAACTCTCCTTATGGAGCAGAT
Source organism: Cervus canadensis (assembly GCF_019320065.1). Lineage (NCBI taxonomy): Eukaryota > Metazoa > Chordata > Mammalia > Artiodactyla > Cervidae > Cervus > Cervus canadensis. The sequence continues at coordinate 81,913,421 of NC_057388.1, forward strand.
ACATCTATGACTTCCCTGAGAGGAATGGAACCTTGAGGAGTCTTCCAAATGTATCCAAAAGATTGAAAAATATCTCAGAGCTAAAATATCATTATATTTAATGTAAATTTCAAACAAATTGTTATTGAAAAGAGTATTGCACACAAAAAAAGAAAAACTAGTGTTTTTGAACATTTACTAGACATCAAGCTTTAACATTCTCTCAGAACCTTTATAACCATGCTGTGGCTTATTGTTGTCCTCAGTTTGTGGAAAAGGAAAGAGCTAGTATGTGGCAGAAACAATCACACTGCTTCTCAGAGGAACTTCTAGTGTCTCATGAATCTAGGACAAAAAAAAAACTGGAAATATAAATACCAGTATTGTCTGGAGGAGGCCAAAAAAGGTAGAAAAATCTGGAAGATGTGAGCATTAAGCCTATCAAAAGATTTAGACCAGGGATTCACAAATGTAGCTCAAGGGCTGAATGCTCGTAGTTGTAATCTATCCATCCATACCCAGATCCTACCACCACCACCTTTACTGCTGAAATCCTTGCTGGACGGCTTTAATTGGAGGATAATTGCTTTACAGTGTTGTGTTGGTTTCTGCTGAACAACACGGATCAGTCATAACTATATACTATAGTTATGACTATATGTGTATATGTGTGTGTACATATATGTGTATAGTCCCTCCCTCTTGAGCCTCCCCCCATCCCACCTCTAAGTCATCACAGAGCCCTGAGCTGAGCTCCCTGTGCTACACAGCAACTTCCCACTAGCTAGCTATTTTACACACACATAGATATATGTCAATACTACTCTCGCCAATTTGTCCCATCCTCTCCTTCCCCCGCTGTGTTCCCACAACTGTTCTCTACGTTGGCGTCTCTCTTTCTGTCTTGCAGATAGGCTCATCAGTACCATTTTTCTAGATTCCATCTGTATGCTTTAGTATATGACTTGTTATTGAGAGCCAATGCAGTGTTTCTATCTACTTTACTCAAGCTCACTGACATTTCCTTTTCTAGCACTAGATCCGCCTCTTCAGTCCTACCCCTTTATCACTTAAAGCCCAAACCAGTTGCTATATTATCTTAGTGGGTTCCCCCTCCCACCCAAGGTGCTAGTTCCCTAGTTCCCATGTCATCTGAGTGCTCTTCCAGACTGCAAGTGGAGTCAATGCAACACAACCATTGTTGATGCTCAGTTGCCCAGTCGTGTCCGACTCTCTGTGACCCCATGGACTGCAGCATGCCAGGCTTCCCTGTCCTTCAACCATCTGCTGGAGCTTGCTCAAACTCATTGAGTTGGTGATGCCATCCACTCATCTTGTTCTCTGTTATCTCCTTCTCTTCTGTCTTCCATCTTTCCCAGCATCATGGTCTTTTCCAGTGAGTCAGCTCTTCACATCAGGTGGCCAAAGTATTGAAGCTTCAGCTTCAGCATCAGTCCTTCCAATGAATATTCAACACAAGCATTATCTCCTAACTGATTATGTTAAAATCAATGTTGTGATTTTAAAAAAACTGCCACAACAGATATGCCTTTACTTACTTATAGATTATTGATCTCTACATAATTATTTTTGACAGGTGGGCCCAGGCCTTAATCAACTTTGATCCTTTTCAAATAGCATAGATATTTTCTCAACTGCCATATGTCCCTAGTATCATACCTGCTTATTTTGACAGCAGAATTAGTTTCATATGCCAGAATATGAGCACAGTCCCTCAGAAGGTTTAATTTATAATCCCTCAACATAAGCATTTTTCCTTCAAGGAGAAAAATAAAGTTTTATTTGTACAACTTGATAAATAATTCTCACCCCATACAATTCACACAAAGTGCACAATTCGATGGTTTTTAGTATAGTCACAGAGTAGTACCTCCATTACCACAAAATCAATTCTATAACATTTTCATCATCTCCCTCCCCAAAACCCCAAATTCATTAGCAGTCACTCCCACTTCTCCCCAACATCCCCCGGCCCTAGGCAATCACTAATCTACTTTCACCATATAGAGATTTGACAGTTCTGGACATTCCATACAAATGAAATCACACAATATGTGGCTTTTCCTGCCTGGCTTCTTTCACTTGAAGTTTATCCACGTCATGGCATGTATCAGTACCCAGTTTCTTTTTAATTGCTGAATAATATTCCATTGTCTGGATATGCCACATTTTGTTTATTATTTGATGGGTATTTGACTTGTTTTGATTTCTGGCTGTTACGAATAATGCTACTATAAACATCTGTTTACAAGTTGTGTGGATGCATTTTCATTTTTTCTATACGTAAGAGTGGAATTACTGGATAATATGATGAAAGTGAAGTCGCTCAGTCGTGTTCAATTCTTTGCGACCCCATGGACTGTAGCATACCAGGCTCCTCCATCCATGGGATTTTCCAGGCAAAGGTACTGGAGTGGGTTGCCATTCCCTTCTCCAGAGGATCTTCCCGACCTAGGGATCGAACCCAGGTCTCCCACATTGCAGGCAGATGCTTTAGTGTCTGAGCCACCAGGGAAGCCTCACCCTTCACCAGGGACAACATGATAACTCTGTGTTTAACCATTTGAGGAACTGCCAAACTGTTTCTCCAAGCAGCCGTACCATTTTGTATTTCCACCAGCAGTTTATGAGGGTTCCAACTTCTCCACATTTTCACCAACACTTACTATTTTTTCATAATAGCTATCCAGGTGACGTTGAAGTGCTATCTCATTGTAGACTTGACTTCTATTTCCCTGATAGCTAACATGTGCTAAGCATCTTTTCATGTGCTTAGCGGCCTTTTGTATATCTTCTTTTGAGAACTGTCAATTCTGATCCTTTATCCTTTTTTTAAAATTAGGCTCTTTTACTTTTTATTGAATACAATAGTTCTCTATCTATTCACGTTCTTCTCTTACCTGATATATAATTTGCAAACAGTTTCTCATTATGTGGGTTGTCTTTTGCCTTCTTGATGGTATTCTTAAAAGCACAGAATGTTTTAATCATGATGGTATCCAATTTATCTATTTTCTTCCTTTTGTTGCTCATGCTTTGGTGTCATTTATTTCAGAAACCATGGCCTAATCCAAGGTCAGGAAGATTTACACCTGTGATTTCATCAAAAGTGTTACAATGTTTGCTCTTATATTTAGGTATTTGGTCCATTTTGAGATAATTTTTAAATGTGTTGTGAGGTAGGGAGTCCAACTTTATTCTCTTGCATGTGGGTATCCAGTTGTTTCAGCACCATTTGATGAAAAGACTATTTTTCTCAACTGAATTGTCTTAGCACCTTTTTCAAAAGTCAATAAGCATTATTTCTGAACTCTCATTCTATCTACACATTTTTTAGAATTGTTTTCTTAGTATCATTTTTGCTTTATTAATTGATACTGCATACCAGTACAATTTTTGAATGTTAATCTTGTATCCTGCAACTGATGAACTTGTGTATTAGATCTAATGTTTTCTTAGATTATTCTTTTGCATTTTCTATGTATAAGATTATGCCATCTGCAAACAGAGATAGTTTTACATCTTCCTTTCTCATATAGATGCCTTTTATTTCATTTTCTTGCCTAATTGCCCCATCTAGACCCTCCAGTACAAGCTGAATAGAAATGGCATGAGTGTACACCTCGTTTTGTCCCTGATTTCAGGGAAGACTCCATCAGTCTTTCATCATTAAGTATGATACTGGCTCTGGGGTTTTCATGGATACTCTTTATCAGGTTAAAGAATTCCCTTCTATTCCTAGTTTGTTGAGTGTTTTTTATCACAAAAGGATGTTGGATTCTTTTCCTGTGCCTAATGAGCTGATCCTGTAGATTTCGATTTAATCTTACCTATTCCTTTTCTAAACATTAAAGAGGAAACTATCAGAAATGTCACTTTCTTAAATCATAATTTTACAAGAAGGCACAAAATAGCATTATTGCAAAAGCTTGTAGACAGGTAATCTACAAACATCCAGCTGAATCAGTCTGAAAAACAAAAGCAAAACAAAAATAAAGCTGTGTGAAGAAATTTTCTTCTTACTAAAAAGATAAAACTTCATCTGCTAATTATAGGAAAATATATTCTTGTAAGAAAGAAAGTTGCATAATAAGTTAACAAGTAGTACAAGCATTATCACTTTTACATACACATGAAAAAAATACATGATAGAATTTTTAAAGTTCTCTGATAATTACTGGCATCTCTTGTAACAAATGTTTTCATATTAAAATAGAGATTTATATTTCAAAAACACAATTGTATTGACATATCAAAACATATCATGCTTTATGTTTTAAAATATCACATTAACAAGCATGTTTGCTGCACAGAAGTTCAGAGCTGTGTTGGCTGGGACGACAAAAACAAAATATAATACTCAATTATAGTTTGATTGTGCTCTGTGTAGTATACATAATGCCTTCTGCTTTAATTCGCTCCAATATTGGTCCATAGATCTCCTTTGAAAAGGGTCCCATCAGGCCTTTAGCTTGAATTTCACCTAGAAGAAAATAAGTTTGAAGTTACCATTTTAAAGGTGGTAAGAAAGGTTAATTTCTACAGCAAGAATCACCATATAGCAGTAAACTCCAAGTTAATGAATTGTTGGCAGCTTAAGGATTTTTTTTTTTAATAGCAGCTTAAATATCTCCTATTAAATTATTACATAGTGATTACACTGTAAGGAAAAGGGTTTCATGGAAAGCACAGCTGAATTTAGGGACTGAGACTGAATTTATACATCTAACTGCATTAACTACCAGATCAGAGAAATAAGTATAAGAAGAAAGAAAACTTGTCAACCTAACTGGTCTGATTTGCTGATGTCATTTTTTAACACTGACACAATGAAATTAAACCAATCTGAGGGAATTCCCTGGCAGTTCAGTGGTTAAGACTCCACACTTCCACTGCAGGGGGCATAGGTTCGATTCCCAGCCTGGAAACTTAGATCCTACATGCTGCACGGTGTGGCCAAAAAAAAAAAAATCTGAAACCAATCTGGTAACTTCGGCACTGGCATCTGTTAGGATGGCTGAAAGAATAAATTTGGGCACTTTCCTTAAAGGTCATGATGACCTCATCCCATATCACTTCTTCACTACAGTTCCTCAATAACTAGTAGGTAGTTTAATTGGATATAGACTAATATTCCCTGGTGGCTCAGTGGTAGAGAATCCACCTGCCAGTGCAGGAGACACAGGTTTGATCCCTGGCCCAGGAAGATCCCCTGGAGAAGGATAATAGCAACCCATTCCAGTATTCTTGCCTGGAAAATTCTACAGACAGGTGAGGGGGGTGGGCTGCAGTCCATAGGGTCACAAAGAGTTGGACACAGCTTAGCAACTAAACAACAATAATATGCTATATAGATATATCTTCTGTTTATTTCACAGAATGTTTTGATGTTTTTTATTCCCTTCACACCTTTATAAGGACAAAATGAGGTGTTATATTCTGAGATAATGCTTACTGAAAGCATATATGTCCTTAAAGAAAGTTGAAATTTGAATTCTTTTAGCTCAAAACATAGTGAGCATTGATAGTATGTTGAGATATGAGGATTAATAAAACATGGCTTATATTTTTGAAGATCTGGAAGTGACTACCCTCTGCTATTTCAGTGTTACCACTCCCAAAATACAAAAAAGAAAAAAAAAAAAGGAAAGGAAAGAAAAGAAGGCAATTAATATTCCCTGGGGACCCCTTCTATGTGGTAGGAGGTTTATGTATTATTTCACTTCAGTGTTATACAACCCTATGAATTAGTGATGACAATTTCCCCACTTTACAGACGAAGGAACTCTGATGCAGAGATTCTAAGTAACTGGCATTCCATCACTCAGCCATCTTGGGGCTTACTTGGAACAGAAATCAGGTCTAACTCCAAAGCCCATGTTTTTTACTCATCACAGGGTGATCTCCCAGTCAGCCAGAACTTGGGTCTTCTGAACTGGCTCACTTTTAGTGAAACCAGTGTCATACTGAAGACTAATTATTTGATTAGTCTTGATGTCATCCAGGTGTTGAATGACTTGGAGATAATATGGAGACAGACTTGGTCCTTCAACGAAAGAACTTACCATCAAGTAACATCTTGGCTGCCATGGCAGTGGGTAACCCCACGGTTTTAGCCATGGCTGAGAAACCATTGACATCACCATAAACCACAAGATCAATAGTTTTATTTTCTAAATGTCCAGAAGGATGTCTGATTCCAAAGCTGTCTCTCATCACAATCATATCTTTCTCTCCAGGACCTTAAAATTAATAAATATACATTTGACAATGTCATTATCATTACAACTCCAATACTGTATTTCATCCCCCTGCTCCTCCCCTTCTGCTTTCAAGTTTTCCTTCCTATTATGTGTATCCTTAAATAATTAGATATACTGCTTTGTAGCCCAAAGGACAAATTAAAAATTCAAGGAAACGATAACTCTGACCAGATTCCTCTGTCCAGACTGGTCTCACTGTAACCCCGTTACAGACATGAGCGTACTGCTGGAGAGGCCATCCTCTCTCTTCCCCAGAATGCTGCCTCAGCACTCCCTTAATGTGTCAGAAATTAAAAGCAAAACGAATAATGGTTCCCTTGGCCGTATTTTCAAGTTCACTCTTACTTGGTAGTTTTCTTATTCTTCCCTCTGGAGAAACAGCCCTAGTGCTCTTTCCCTCACATCATGTTTGCCCATTCCCACTGTGTAACTCCTGCCCTCCAATCTAATTCACTGGCTCTTAAGATCCTTCTTCTGGAATGTTCGGCTCATAGCCCATGGCCTACCATAGGAAAGCTTCACAGCCAGATGCTTGGAGAGGGCATCCACGAGAGACTCGGCCTGAGGGACTTGTTCATCCCCGAGTAGGCCCAACCTGCGAAGAATAAGAGATGGCTGCGTTAATTCCAAGTCCTACATATATGCTCACTTGGGAAGCAGAAGGGAACACTCATTGGATTTCATCTTGAAAGGGCAGAATCGTAAGAGGACAGCTCAAGTTATAGGACTCCCAAGTTACTGTAAAATAATAACAGCAATGTTTCCACCTTTAGAATCATCCCCAGACCCTCCCACGAGTGCTGCCTGGAGCCAGACCAGACACACGGTCAGTGCACACTCTTGCCAAGCTTCTCCTGAGATTAACTTATAGGTTGCTTGTCCCATGTGAAGGGACCAGCAGAATGTGTCACGACCAGGTGAATAAGTATTTTAAAGTAGTTAAAGAAGAGTGGGAGAATCTCCTACAGGAGAGAAAAAAATGCCCCACCTTTCTCGAAAACTGAGTAGTGATGTTTCTCAAAAATAAGTATTTCCCAAGTTATAATTGCCATTGAATTCCTCTCTCTACCTACTTTTTAATCCCCATATGAACATAGTATGTGGTAATCTCTCTACAACGGGCCAACTTTAGAGCAGCAAATTCATCAAAGACAATGTGAAATGTCTGTTCCTATCTTGACCTTTCTTTGACTAGAAAGAACTAAGTGATCATTGATCCAGTATTTTACTCTAGGTTGACTGGTGCGTGCCTACCATTCGAGAGCCTCCAGCTGGGTTGTGTCTCCTCCTAGTTTCTTAAAGACAGCTTCCTTAAGCACATCACATTTGGAAGAGGATGAAATCCCAACTAGATCACAGAGGAGTTCTTTCTGGTTAGAAAAACAAAGATACAACTTCTAAGTTCCAAATAAAATAAAAAAATAAGTTTAGAGATTATCCTAGGAAGACACTGGACCTCAAATTTTAAATTAGAGATAATTAAAAACAGTAAATTGTGGTGCACACATGTGCATACACATGTCTGCAAACCACATCAATAAATGCATGGTATTTTAGAATGATATTTCAGCGATAAAAATGAGTCATAACACCAAATCAACACCAAAAGAGTAATATCATATTTACGATCAGTTTGCCTGCCTTTGCAGATCCTCTTCATCACCTTTCACCCATTATCCCTTGCCCTCCAGAAGTCTAGGATTTGGTATTCTTGTTTTGGCCAGGATAGAGTGGAAGGATCTTTGCTGTGGTTGCTAGTTCAGGAAATGAGGGAGATTGTGCAGATAATAAAATCTCAAAGGAAGAACAGTTAAACGGTGGTCATAGCTTTTTCCACTTTCTAAACAAGACTTTCTCCAGGCTCTGCTCTGGATTAAAAATCAACAAGCTTGCTCGGCAAAGGAAGGAGAAGATGGGACAGATGGGGAGATTGGAGATATATATATATATATACATACACACACACACACACTATATATACACTACTGTGTGTAAAATATACCGAGCAGGAAGGTGCTCTGTGATGACCTGGGTGGGGGGATGGGGGTTGGTAGGGAGGGACAACAGGGAGAGGATATATGTATATGCGTAGCTGATTTACTTTGCTGTGCAGCAGAAACTAACACAACACTATAAGGCAATTATCCTCCAATTAAAAATCAAAATCTTCCCACAAAGAGGAAAAAAAAAAAAAAACTAGTTCACAGACCAAATTGAGCTCACCACCCGGTTTTGTAAATAAAAACTTTTATTGAAACATAGTCACGCTCATTTTTTTATGAGCAGTCTGAACTGAGTAGTCTGACAGAGACCATGTGACCCATAAAAGCCTAAAAAAGTTACAGTCTGGTCTTTTATCAAAAAAACAGTTTGCCAGCCCCTGTTCTAGACTGTAGCTGCCAAGATAAGGGGACCAGCCCCAAGAATGCTTGTACCAACCTTCCCAGTCAAATTGCCTCAATATCAGATTCATTCCATGGATGTTTATTCACTTCTGTTCAACAAGTTAATTTATAAAAGCTGAAACTTGGATTGAAAAAACTCTCATATATACAAAAAATGAGAATTTAAAAGCAACCAGCTAACAGGAATACCACAGCTTCACTGGAAAACTTATGGGATTAGCAGTACAGATTCTTATCTCCTTGGAACAGATTTCTGGCATCTCTATTGAAATATGGGCATGTTAATTTAAATTGGATGACCAGTTGGTAACAAACTAATTCTTGGCAGTTAGTGGAAGTTTTATTTTCCATGCAGTTCCAAGTCTCCAAAGTCCCTTCTAACCCTGAGACTCTAGGATTTAAATGCAATACAGATATGTACATAAACTCAGGACTTAAAAACTCAAATTCCTCATGGTTACAAATGGTCAAATGAAAGGCCTAATTCGGGCATTGGGAATCAGTTCTGTAATACCACCAGGAGTTCTCCTGCCTTCCCAGGTTCAGGAGGCCCTAGTTTAACTCTTGTCAGTGAGGCCAGCACTTAGACAAGCGACAGAGCCCAGAGCCCAACGCAGAGGGCAAGCCCATCTCTGCTCAGGGCTGAGGGGGCAATCAAGTGGTACAAGTTGCTACAGGAAATAGGCCCCATGGGTCAGCCTCCACGTCCCCTCCATCTCCCAAAACAGTGAAGGGAAAGGGGGCTTTGGGACTAGGACTTAACTTCTGCACATAAACCATAGGATGGGTTCTTTGCTGGTCAAAACCCAGGTTCAAACCTGACCATTTCAGAGGGCATTTCTGAAGAGCAGCAGCCAAGGTGTAATTCCAGAGTCACTCACCCAGGTGAGCGGATTGGCATCAGGTCGAAGGGCAGGAAACGCATCTCTGTTTATGAGACCCAATTTCACAAATCCACTCAAAGCTTTGGCATACCCCTGTAACAAGAATTGGTAAGCAACACATGAAAATGTCTTTAAAATTGTTTTTTAATTCTTTTGAAAAGAAGAATCTATCTTCATAATTCATTTCAAAAACAGGCAAAAGATAGCCATTTGTATGCTAGCATTGATGCAGCCACCCTTTGGTTCAAACCAAAACCAGTAGTGTAAAAACCATTCCACTGGTTTACTTAAGAGAACTTGTGAAACAAGGTCTTTACTTTTTCTAGGTAAAATGTGAGTGGTGCTTTTTTGCAAATTTCCTCTTGTGTTACACATTCAAGTCAGCAGAATTATATTTAACAGAACAGTTGTTCTCTCTTTTTAATGGAAGAAGGAGCAGGTAAGAACATCCCCCAAAGCAGAAAATACATTCCACTCATTGAGTCATTATTCTAATGCAAATAAGGAGCAGGGGAAAAGGTAGGAGTTTGAAATTTCTAAAATGTCACCACTGATAAAAATTCCTCATGGGTCTTTCATTCTTGTAGGACAGGCCAAAGTTCTAGGCATGAAACCCATGCCAATACACCCCTCCAGCCTGACCCACTAATGATCTTCTCCACCACTCACATTCCCTAAATAAGCCGCTGGGCTCTTCCAGAGACATGGGCCTTGGTGCACACTGGGCCTGTGCCTGGAATGTGGTAACACCTCTTTCTCACCTATGAAATGTTTGCTCCTAAGACCCAGTTCAGCGCATCTGAACTTACTGCTAGGTAAGTGGGCACTCCCTTCTGCTCTGGATTCCTGCAGTATTTTGTGCATACCTCTACAGTGGCACTTAACACAAACTGTAATTCATTGTCTATTCAGCTGCTCAACTGTAAGCACAGAAAGTGTGTGTGTCCTTCATCCCCATGCCCTCAGCCCATCATCCATCATCCAGTATGCTAAAAAAACAAAAACAAATGGCAGGATGCATGGATTCTGAATGATAATAAAGCGAAGGAAGATCATAATGTATGTTCTCTTGTGAGCAAATCATGGTGGGAGGAGGGGGGAATGAGAAAGTCAAAATAAGGGGCTTTAAAGCCACCGCAGTTAGAGAGAAACAGAGAGAGAGAGAATAGAAGGATGAGGAGGAAGAGAAGAAGAGGAGGAAGAAGAGAAAGGCAGGATGTTATTTCAGAAAGCAATAAAATTATTAAGATATAGTTTCTGTCGCCACTGGATATTTCACCATTTAATGTGTGGATTTTCACATTTCTGAAAAGCTGTACTACTCAAACTGTTCAAAGGTTACTAATTAAAGAATTCACATTCATTTGCTCTAACCCAATGTAAATATAGTTCAAAGAGGAGAAACAAAAAAGCAGTAACTCCAGCTTGGTTCTAGGACCTGATAAATACTGGAGCACTTTTCTGCCAAAATCTCAGATACTGAGACATTTCTGAGCTATTTCTCAATCTCAGAAATATATTTTTATGGTGACCTCTTGAGATGAATTTATTATGTATATTCATTTATCGGTAAGTCCGTAGCAAATTGCTGTGCTTAGGGCTGAGGCCACAGAGATGAAATATGCAGGGCCCACCCATGAAGACACTGCAGTCCAGGAGAAGGGTCAGATAAGACCAATGAATGAGGCCTGGTCCATGGAGAGCAAAACCACGACCACTACAGTGGGCCGTCACAGCTCTGGGAGCACAGGAGGAGAACTCACATAGATGTGGGGGAGGGGAGTCAAGGAGAGGAGTTAAGATCCCATGAGAAGGTGATGTTAAGCTGGGTCTAGAAGGACTCATGTGATAAGCAGGTGCAGGGAAAAAGTCAAAGTCTCCCGATCACACTTGGGTGACAGGGTCTCATCTCGAACACTGGAAAGAACATTCTGGCTACCTGAAGGGTTACTGACATTGCTCAGGGTGGTGGCCCTCATGGATATGAACCCTGTGACATCTTTCATTCTCTCAGGTTTGGTGGGATGGTTCTCACCCCTACACATTCTTGAGAGCTTTAGTAAATTCTTAAATCTTCTAAAATCCTCTATTTTGGGGTCTATACATTTGGCCAGAGATTATACTTAAAGTTATCAGAAAGTCCTAACTCCTGAATCCCCTGAAAAAAATAGTCCCTACTTACTGTCTTAGAACAAGAAGAAAACAGAATCAAGAATCTGCCAGATCTGGGGAGGGCATGACTTCAATTCCCACTAGAATTTGTCCTGTGCCTAAAGGCTTATGAAACATCCATGGTTCTTCTGTCTACTTAAGATGTTATCACTGACAATTCATTTAGTTCCCAGACAGTGAGGAAATCACATTCATGAGAGCACAGGAACCAGGAACTCTCACAGGGCAGTGAGATCTGAAATCAGATCCCTAATTTTTAGAGATCTATGTATTTTAGGTATATGCTGGTTGTAGAGGGTTGAATACACACCCTTCATAATTCATGGCCACTCAGGACCTCAAAGACTTCATGTGAATCTTTGCAAATGTAATTAGTTAAGGATCTCAGTATTTAGGGTGGGTCCTAAATACAGTGACTGGTGTCCTGGCAAAAAGAGGACAGGACACAGTGACATAAGCAAGAGAAGATGATATGAAGATGGAGGCAGAGATGGGACCAATACGTCTACAAGTTAAAGAGACCAAGAACTGCCTGCAATCACTGGAGGTGAGGTGACAGTGGCAAGAGAAGGTCTCTCCCTCAAAACCTCCAGAAGACACAAACCCTGCACACACTCTGCTGAGAGGGTACATTTCTGTTGTTAAAACTTTCATAGTAATTTGTTATAACAGCCCTAGGAAACCATTATACTGATTGTCGTAATCTGGTCACACTTGTAACTATTCCTCTGTGATTCAAAAATGTGTACTGGACATTCATATTTATGGTCCTAGTATCTACACTCTATTTTGTGGTAAAAAAAAAAAAAAAAATTTAAGATTTGCTTTGGGGAAGGTGACACTGACTACATGATCAGCTCTGGGGATGAAAAACAGGGGCCAAAGCTGACTGGCTCCTTTTTTCACACGGATCTCAGGGGCCCACGAGATAAAAACTCTACTTTTGACTGTGAAGATGTAGTTTTTCATTCTCACTGGATTTGAACCTAAGATCCTGCTACCATCCTGCCATTCTGTGAGACAGGGGACACAACCAAAGCTTGAAGGAAGGGCTGAGAGGTGAAGAGAAACCAAGTCCCTGTGAGGTCACTGGACCCCCAAACCTGAGTGCACCTGAAGCTGGCCCTTCACCTGCCCCCACACTTCTCATGAGTCAAAGACTCCATTTTTGCTCCAGCCGTGTTATCTCCTGAAACAATCAATCAAAAGAGAAAACAGACTCCAACCCGGTTTATCATCTTAATTATTTTGATTATGAAGAAAAATTACACGCTTGCATTACTTACATCAAAACAGGCAACCTGTTCATCTCAAATAGAGCCACTTACCTTGTACCTCAGTGTCCCTCGTAATAAAGTGTGAGCAGATGGAATGCCATAAATCTCAGCGTACTTTGTACTGTCTCTGTTAGGATAACCTTCCAAATTTAAGCCAGGGAAATAATCCATGGGAGTGACTGAATCCAGAAAGGAGACACCTCCTGCAGCATTCACAACCTGGGGAACATTGAAAAGGCACCTGTGGAGTTAAAACAGTGTATTCTCTCTTTGGACTTATCTATATCTTTTGTGTAAAAAAAAAATCAGCTTTTACAAAAAAAAAAAGCAATAGATGATTTGAAAAAAATATTTTTATGGCTTCCCTGGTGGCTCAGGTGGTAAGGAATCCACCTGCAACAAGGAGACCTGGGTTCAATCCCTGGGTTGGGAAGATCCCCTGGAGGAGGGCATGCAACCCACTCCAGTATTCTTGCCTGGAGAATCCCATGGACAGAGGAGCCTGGAGGGTTACACAGTCCATGGGGTCGCAAAGAGTCAGACACGGCTGAGGAACTAACACTCACCCTGGTCAACATCCCCTGTTCAACCTGTTCCACTAATAACTGAATTCACAAGGCCATTGTTCCCCCCAGCTTTAAAATCTGACTTAAAGCATTTCGTTTTTTACTAAGATCTTGTTTCTGATTTCTCCTCGCCCCTGGATAAGATGACACTGAATTATGTCCCCTAGAGTTCTGTTTTTAAATAGGCAGCACGCGGTAAGAACAGATACTCAAGGTGACTTCTGTGTTCACATAGAAATACCATATTCTCTGTTCTTTCGTTTCACTCCCATCCCCCTTCTTGAATGCTGCATCAGGTACCATTCACATCCATCCACACCTGGCATTTACAGAGCACTTGCTATGTGTGTGCCAGGATGGCACCTGGGAATAGGACAGTGATGAATAAGACTCAGCTCCTGCCTCCATGCACTCCTTTCTTCACTGAACAAACCTTTACTTAATGTCCATCAAGATCCGGGAACAGCACTAGAGCAGCAATAAGACGCTCACAGCCAAGACCAGTCAACCAGCCTGTGGATGCTGGGAAAGGGAGTGGGGGAGACGCCCTCTCATAAGGACAATGCAATGAACACACAGTGAGACTCCAAAAAATAAATAAATAAAAATGCTACCTCCTGATCTTCCTGCTGGTGAGAAACTACAACACTAATCCCAATCTCTTCTGGTGTCTCAGGAACCCTCTTTCCTACATCTCTCCCTGCATTACACACAATCAAGATGCAGTGAAGTATTTTTTTTTCCCTTTCATCTTGAATAAGGGGCTAAACTCTTCTTTCAACTTGTGAGGCAGGAGATCATCCCTGAGGTCATGGAAAACATTCTGGAGTAATACAATCAGGGCTGAGCATCCTGGTGGAACTAGACTCGGTCCCGCTCCCACCCCTTGGAAACAATTTCTGACCACATCTGAGAGCTTCACAAAACAACACTATTCAAGGGAGCTGGTAATGGGCCTTCAGATGGAGTCTGCGGAATTTGCTCAAAGGAGCCTTTGGCTAAACTTAATGCTTCATGAGGTTTATTTGTAGGGAGGTTTGACGTGTATCTTGGTATGAAAGGGGAAACAGAAACATATGTATATAGAACTGAAGTCCCAGGAGGAAATGGGCAGTGCTGACCTCAGAGTCAGGCCTGGTGGGGTCTCTGCAGTCAAAGGCTCACTTTTGGGGACTTCCCTGGTGGTCCTGTAGTTAAGACTCTGCCCTGCCAATTCAGGGGGCAAGGGTTTGATCCCTGGTTGGGGAACTAAGGTTACATGCCATGAGGCATGGCTGTAAAAAAAAAAAAAAAAAAATAGCCTCACTTTAAAGAGCATCAAGCACCATCAAAAATTCCAAGACAGAGAACCTAAAGGAAGTGAGGAGTGCTTTTAGTTTAATTTTCTTGTGAAACTCTTCTGAACTTCACAGTAAACAGTTCCCAAATGCACTTTTCTTTAAAGCAAAATTCTTCCATCAGGACTCTTAAATTTTTTAAAAGTCTAATAAATAGGCAAATGTTAACTTTTAGAGTCTTCCCACCTATCTCTCTTCTACAACCTATGGCAATTTTAAAATTTGGTTTACATATTTGAAGTTTAGGGATTTTTTTTTTTGTTTTGTTTTTGTTTTTGTTTTTGTTTTTTTTATTCTTTGAATCAGCCATGGATTTACATGTATTCCCAATCCCGATCCCCACTCCCACCTCCCTCTCCACCCGATTCCTCTGGGTCTTCCCAGTGCACCAGGCCGGAGCACTTGTCTCATGCATCCCACCTGGGCTGGTGATCTGTTTCACCATAGATAGTATACATGCTGTTCTTTTGAAATATCCCACCCTCACATTCTCCCACAGAGTTCAAAAGTCTGTTCTGTATTTCTGTGTCTCTTTTTCTGTTTTGCATATAGGGTTATCGTTATCACCTTTCTAAATTCCATATATATGTGTTAGTATGCTGTAATGTTCTTTATCTTTCTGGCTTACTTCACTCTGTATAATGGGCTCCAGCTTCATCCATCTCATTAGGACTGGTTCAAATGAATTCTTTTTAATGGCTGAGTAATATTCCATGGTGTATATGTACCACAGCTTCCTTATCCATTCATCTGCTGATGGGCATCTAGGTTGCTTCCATGTCCTGGCTATTATAAACAGTGCTGCGATGAACATTGGGGTGCACGTGTCTCTTTCAGATCTGGTTTCCTCAGTGTGTATGCCCAGAAGTGGGATTGCTGGGTCATATGGCAGTTCTATTTCCAGTTTTTTAAGAAATCTCCACACTGTTTTCCAAAGTTTAGGGATTTTTAAGAAAAAGTCAATAAAGAGCACTATATTCCAGCACTGTACTAGCCAGAAATAAATCAGCTGGTTCCTAAGTCCGTCATGAGATCCTTATATGGAAAATAGGGAAATATAAGCTGGATGGTAATGATCCATTTAGTGACTGAAATGGACAACTGGACCCCAACATTACTGGGTAGTTTGGTATCAATTCAGAGTTGTATTTCTAGTGACCTACCATGGGATTCATTCAGAAGCCCTGTCCTGTATGACTTGGACAAGAAAGAAAGACATACTTTTCTATTTGGCAGAGAATATGCATTTTTTTCTGACTCGACAACAATTACATCCAAGATCCACTTCCAGCAGAGACACTGGCTCATTACTCACTGCTGGTGTGGGCTGCTCTAAGTGCCAGCATTCCCCATGTGTCACCCACACTGACATGTCTCCCAGCCACCAAGGACCACTGACAATAAGCTTGACTGCTAACCCAACAATACATTTAACACAAGCAGTACACAGACAAGCATTTAGGCAGGGCCCACTGTGTGCCAGGTGCCTTATATACATAACCTTCAATCCACACAATAACCCATTTTTCAGAGGTGAAAACTGAGGCTGAGACAGTCACTCAGAGGCAGATTTAAACACAGGTCTATTTGAGTTTCTTTCCATGCAAAGATGGGTACAATAAAGGACAGAAATGGTATGAACCTAACAGAAGCATAAGATATTAAGAGGTGGCAAGAATACACAGAACGATACAACAAAGATCTTCATGACCCAGACAACCACGAAGATGTGATCATTCGCCTAGAGCCAGACATCCTGGAATGCGAAGTCAAGTGGGCCTTAGGAAACATCACTAAGAACAAAGCTAGTGGAGGTGATGAAATTCCAGTTGAGAGATTTCAAATTCTAAAAGATGATGTTGTGAAAGTGCTGCACTCAACATGCCAGCAAATTTGGAAAACTCAGCAGTGGCCACAGGACTGGAAAAGGTCAGTTTTCATTCCAATCCCAAAGAAAGGCAATGCCAAAGAATGTTCAAATTACCACACAATTGCAATCATCTCACACGCTAGCAAAGTAATGCTCAAAATTCTCCAAGCTAGGCTTCAACAGTACTTGAACTGTGAACTTCCAGATGTTCAAGCTGGATTTAGAAAAGGCAGAGGAATCAGAGATCAAATTGCTAGCATCCTTTGGATCATTGGAAAAGCGAGAGAATTCCAGAAAAAATCTACTTCTGCTTTATTGACTATGCCAGAGCCTTTGACTGTGTGGGTCAAAACAAACTGTGGAAAATTTTTAAAGAGATGAGAATATGAGACCACCTGACTTGCCTCCTGAGAAATCTGTATATGAAGGTCAGAAAGCAACAGTTAGAACTGGATGTGGAACAACAGACTGGTTCCAAATCAGGAAAGGAGTACTTCAAGGCTTATATTGTCACCCTGCTTATTTAACTCACATGCAGAGTACATCATGTGAAATGCCAGGCTGGATGAAGCACAAACTGGAATCAAGATTGCCAGTAGAAATATCAATAACCTCAGCTATGTAGAGGACACCACCCTTATGGCAGAAAGCGAAGAAGAACCAAACAGTCTCTTGATGAAAGTGAAAGAGAGTGAAAAAGCTGACTTAAAACTCAACATTCAAAAAACTAAGATCATGGCATCTGGTCCCATCACTTCATGGCAAGTAGATGGGGAAATAATGGAAAAAGTGACAGACTTTATTTTGGGGGGCTCCAAAATCACTGCAGATGATGACTGCAGCCATGAAATTAAAAGACACTTGTTGCTTGGAAGAAAATCTATGACCAACTTAGATAGCATTATTAAAAAGCAGAGACATTACTTTGCCAACAAAGTAGTCGTTGGCTATGGTTTTTCCAGTAGTCATGTATGGGTGTGACAGTTGGACTATAAAGAAAGCTGAGTGCTGAAAAATTGATGCTTTTGAATTGTGGTGTTGGAGAAGACTCTTAAGAGTCCCTTGGACTGCAAGGAGATCCAGCCAGTCCATTCTAAAGGAAACCAGTCCTGAATATTCATTGGAAGGACCGATGCTGAAGCTGAAACTCCAATCCTTTGGCTACCTGATGTGAAGAACTGACTCATTGGAAAAGACTCTGATGCTGGGGAAGACTGAAGGCAGGAGGAGAAGGGGATAACAAAGGATGAGATGGTTGGATGGCATCACCGACTCAATGGTAAACTCCAGGAGTTGGTGATGGACAGCGAAGCCTGGCGTGCTGCAGTCCATGGGGTCCCAAAGGGTCGGATATGACTGAGCGACTGAACTAAACCGAAGTATTTGAATCCAACATCCGTGTTCTTTCTACTATACCATTTGTTGCTATTATTTAGTCACTAAATTGTGTCCATCTCTTTTGTGACCTCATGCACTATAGCCCACCAGGCTCCTCTGTCCATGGAATTCTCCAGACAAGAAACTGGAGTGGCAAGGTTTCCATTTCCTTCTCCAGGGCATCTTCCTGACCCAGAGATTAAATCCACATCTCCTGCATTGGCAGATGGATTCTTTACCACTGAGGGATTCTATAGGGATTCTATACCCCTACTATACCATACTGTCCCCTTAATGGTGCTCATTTGTGGATCAGTGTTTTGAGAAGGATATTGATGAATGAGGCACAGCATTCCCGATCATGCCACCAGTGATGCACCTGAAAATTGCATTAAGAATGGCTGCAGGCAGTGGAGAGCAGCAACTACAAAGGGGAGGTTGGGTGCTGAAGTCAAGGGAGTGGCAAGCAATAGAAACAAAGGCAGAAAACCCATCTTGAAGCTGTGTTTGAAGAAAAACACAATCCTTACTCATATAGTATGTGTTTTGTTTGTGAGTGACTTGGGAGAGGAGGCTGAAGGAGATGGTGGCAAAGCTCTGCCACATCACCCCCAGATGCCATCAACGACCCACCACCCATGGAGGGAAGACACCTCAGAGGAGACACAATCACTGTCTCCAAACATGTGCAAGGAAATCAGATGTGTTGGAAACAGGATTAGAAGTTAGAAGTGAGCAATAGTACCAGTAATAGAGCTCGTGGTCCTACATCCTTGCAGTAATTTCCAGTGAGAAACATCCTAAATCCTAGGCTTCTGCCTGAGTTGCTGGAAAAGTTTAAGGTTTTGATTTCAAGCAGAAGCCAGAGAAGTCACTTCACTCTGCCGTGATGATTCGGTGAATTACGTAAGGCCTGCTCCAAGGCAGAAGGTGATGGTGACAGAGAGGATGAAGGGACAAGAGAGGCTTTAAGAAGTCTAACAATCCAGGTTAGGAGATAGACTGATGCACTTGAATCGGTGAGTGAATAATACAGCATCCAGAAAGTTCTTACACACAGACAATCAAAGTGTGGGAGTTCAGACAAGAGAATAGTGAACAGGGGCTGGAGTGGTCAGGACAAGCTGCAGTCACAAGAGGAGACCTTGAGAAAAGTATCATTTTAGCAAAGAAAAGAAAGGCATAGTGTTTTCTCTTGGTGTCCTCCACAGTGTCAGGGAGATGCAAAAAGCACTCCTCTTACAAAAGGAGTTCAGGATGAAAGTGAAAAACTTCAAATTCAACAAATACAACTTCTACTGCCTGAAAACAACCTCTTGCTTTCCCTGAGTTCTCAACACCACTTATTTCTTTATGCAGCTAATACTTGCTGGGGACTTAAGACATGCCTGATAGTCTGTTGTTAAGCAGAGTATAATCTATATGACCTCACAGAATCCGACTGCAAGAACCCTGCAAGGCTGGTGTGCTTATGCTTATCTTCAGGCAGCGAACCCCAAGCTCAGAGAGGTGAAATGATGGCTCGAATACTGCCCAACCAGCAATGGCAGAGCTAGAGCACCATGCCAGGCCCCCTGGCATCAGGCTCCCT
The DNA here is from genome assembly GCF_019320065.1 of Cervus canadensis. Lineage (NCBI taxonomy): Eukaryota > Metazoa > Chordata > Mammalia > Artiodactyla > Cervidae > Cervus > Cervus canadensis. The sequence continues at coordinate 81,933,163 of NC_057388.1, forward strand.
GCTCTTTCTGTTGCACACATTGCTGTCCACTGACCTTCTCCTTGCTATAATCTTTATCTGGCCATATAATCTTTATATGGCCTCCTGATAACAAGCATTTTGCACAACTGTAGCAAGAATTCTTCCTGCATTCATATGTAAGTTTATACCAAGCATGGGTCAGTCTCTGATCCACACAACAGAAGGTGGAAGGGGCTGTTGACACCCAACAGGAGATCGGCAGTGGTGTAGAAAAGGATGTGTGCCTGGTAGAACCTCAGACTGGGGCCCAAACCTTCATGATTTGTAGACCTGGAGAACTAGATGGAACCTTAGTGCCCACCATCAGGACACTGATGCCCAGTTGACCTTTACAACTGCATAGTCTTTGGTGACACTCAGAGATGTCAGCACTTGGACCAGAACCCAGGGGGGTCCTGTTTCATATCCTGAAACATGTGAATGTGTCTTTCCAGAAACAAGGTAAAGTGTCCTGCTTGCTCTGTCGTGTTTTAAGTTCAGCTCTGGTCCTCTGGTCATTAAATCAGCTCACCTCAATTTCAGCTGCACATTAGAATCATTTGGGAGGTTTTTAAAGATCCCCAAGTCCAGGCAAATCAGGATCTCTGGGGAATGTAGCCCAGACATCTGTATTTTTAAAGTGCCTTGGCAATTCCAGTGTGTAGGCAAGGCTGGGAGCCACACTCATCATAGGTACAGAACCTAGCGGCTGATAATAACATTCACCCTAAGAAATTCTTTCAATTTACTCCTCTTTTTATAGGAAATACATTTAGACCACAGATACACTGAGAACTTTTAATACTGCTGCCAGAATAATCTTTTTGAGACCCATGTCTGACCACATAATTTATCAGTCCCTGTAGAGGTAGGACGAGCATGAGAAGAGTGAGGTGCTTGGGGCACAAAACATAAAGAGGAACCCTTGGTTCAGTTACATTTGTTCCTCAGTGTGAGTCTTTCCTTACAGTCACGAGCATAAACTATCAAAGCAGATCAATGTGATCTGGACACTGGCAATCCCTGGTGGCTCAGATGGTAAAGAATCCACTTGCAATGCAGGAGACCTGGGTTCGATCCCTGGGTTGGGAAGATCCCCTGGAGAAGGGAATGGCTACCCACTCCAGTATTCTGGCCTGGAGAACTCCATGGACAGAGGAGCCTGGGGAGCTTCAATCCATGCCAGGCTACAGTCCACAGGGTCACAAAGAGTTGGGCACAACTGAGCAACTTTCACTAGTGCCAATTGCCATCTCTAACTGAGGCTGAGTTAGCTCAGCTTCTTATGCCTATTTCTCTCTTGGAAACCTTATCAGTTCAGTTGCTCAGTCGTGTCCGACCCTTTGTGACCCCATGAACTGCAGCACGCCAGGCCTCCCTGTCCATCACCAACTCCCGGAGTTTACCAAACTCATGTCCATTGAGTCGGTGATGCCATCTAACCATCTCATCTTCTGTCGTCCCCTCCTCCTCCTGCCTTCAATCTTTCCCCGCATCAGCGTCTTTTCAAATGAGTCAGCTCTTCGCATCAGGTGGTCGAAATATTGGAGTTTCAACTTCAACATCAATCCTTCCAATGAACACTCAGGACTGATTTCCTTTAGAATGGACTGGTTGGATCTTCTTGCAGTCCAAGGCACTCTCAAGAGTCTTCTCCAACACCACAATTCAAAAGCATCAATTCGTCGGCACTCAGCTTTCTTTATAGCCCAACTCTCACATCCATAAATGACTACTGGAAAAACCATAGCCTTGACTAGGCGGACCTTTGTTGACAAAGTAATGTCTCTGCTTTTTAATATGCTGTCTAGGTTGGTCATAACTTTCCTTCCAAGGAGTAAGCATCTATTAATTTAATGGCTGCAATCACCATCTGCAGTGATTTTGGAGCCCTAAAAAATAAAGTCAGCCACTGTTTCCACTGTTTCCCCATCTATTTGCCATGAAGTGATGGGACCAGATGCCATGATCTTAGTTTTCTGAATGTTGAGCTTTAAGCCAACTTCAGTATTCAGTATTTAAGCCACTTCAGTATTCTTGCCTTGAGAACCCCATGAACAGTATGAAAAGGAAACCATACAGCGTTGTTGTAAGAATCCGATGAAATTGACACTCAGCACAGTCATGAGTGGCAGTGTCTCTGCCAGGCTGGCACCTTCTTAACCCTCAAAGCTGAGTACATCTCTTCCTGCTAATTTTCCTCTCCCCAATCTCCTCATCAAAATCAAGTCAATTACTCTTTCATCTGCATCACTGTGACATGTTAGCATACTTTGGAATTTCTCTCATTGAATTATACCAATTTTTCCAATGTCTGCCTTTCCTGCCATGAAGCTATCTGGTAAAAGAGGGGGTAAAAAGGCTTAGACCTGGATTTGAATCCCAGCTGAATGGCTGTGAATGTTCTCTTTGAGCCACAGTTTCCTTATAGTAAAATGATGAAAACAATACTAAACTCAGAGAGCTCTTAGACGTTCTGCCACGCAGCAGCTGGGAAAGAAATGTTATTTTCTTTCCCTCACCCACCAAATTCTCCATCCCAAGAGCCACCCCATTTCAGTCATGAGTTCTCTGAGATCAGGAACTTCATTCAGCATGATAACCTTTAGTGCCTTGGCCCAAGTCTAGCACATAACAGGGACTCAGTAAACATCTGTTATGCTGAAATAAATTACAAGATGACCAGTAGATACACATGCAGAGAAGCCGAGTGTTTAAACTGCAGAAACAACTTGCAAGAAGGCAAAGAGGAAGGAATGAGCTTTGCTGGGGATGGTGAGGAGAGCACTGAATAGAACAGAAAATACACACTGGGAAACACCGCAGGAGGAGGGGATGGCAGACAGGCAGCACAGCCGGCAACAAAGGACCTTGGAATCAGGGGGAAAGATTTTGGATTTTCTTAGGCAGGTATTCTGGGTTTGTATCTCTAAAGCTTTGATGACCCTCCTTCACCTTTCCATTGAGCAGGTAGGTAGCGGGCTGCATTATGTTCATCAGAACGCCCACTGGACTCCAGCTAAATTTGTATCTCAAAGGATTGTCTGAATATTCAGGAGCTGGAAGGCCACCGCAGTAGGAAACATATGATTCAATCTGTAAAATAAAGAATCAATAATAAGATAGAATAATCTATCCAAATAATTAAGTACAATGACACAAATAAAGTAAACTTGTTAAGAGTTTCTCCTTTCTTAAAGTTACAAAGGCTTTCAAAAATACATCCTTGAAGCCAAACACCACTTAAGTCCATTATATTTATATATATATATATATATATATATATATATATATATATTTTTTTTTTAATCCTCTAGATACTGTGACTAACATTTTGTTCCATTAAAACTCCAACTGTTAGTTCAATTCTGCTTGATTATTGCCTCCTTTTAATTCAAATTATATATTTGATTATAATTTGGTTCGGTTCAGTTCAGTTCAGTCGCTCAGTCGTGTCCAACTCTTTGCGACCCCATGAATCACAGCGCACCAGGCCTCCCTGTCCATCACCAACTCCCAGAGTCTACCCAAACCCATGGCCATCGAGTCGGTAATGCCATCCAGGCATCTCATCCTCTGTCATCCCCTTCTCCTCCTGCCCCCAATCCCTCCCAGCATCAGGGTCTTTTCCATATGTGCATAATTATTCATACTGATTAATATGTTAATATAAAATATTGTTAATTGTATGATACAGTTTAATTAGAATCTATATTTGATTACATACATATATAATCTATTTTAGGTTATATAATCTGATTCATCACACTTTATGTCCAATAGCTCTTTCTTATGTCTAAAAGATACTTTATATACCAACAGATGATAATATTATAAATAATTTTTCTCACTTTTAAAAGTCAAACCATACTACAGCATTTTCAAAGCAGTCTAAAGATCAAAAAACAAAATATTTTTTGCTGCAATTTATGTCAAAGAGTATTCTGCTGATGTTTTCCTTTAGAAGTTTCATGGTTTCTGGTCTTACACTTTAGGTCTGTAGTCTATTTTGGATGAAGTAGCAGTCTAAGTCTTTTATCAAACCAAAATATTATAGTAGCAACTATTTCTCTAAAAATTTATGCTAAGACTTGGACTCTTTTTAACCACACAATATATCTGCAGTTTCAAAATTATACTTGAAATTTCTGGTCATTGTATGAGTCAGAATGTAGCAGCTTTTTCTCGAAATAGACTAAAGACTGAAGTGTGAAACCAGAAACCATGAAACTCCTAAAGGAAACAGGCAGAATACTCTTTGACACAAATTAGAGCAGTATATATATATTTTTGGATCCCTCTCCCAGTGCAAAGGAAATAAAAGCAAAATAAACAAATGAGACCTAATTAAAATTTAAAGCTTTTGCACCGCAGAGAAAACCATTGACAAAGCAAATGACAACCTACTGAATGGGAGAAAATATTTGTAAATGATATGACTAATAACATGTTAATACTTAAAATACATAAACAGCTCATTGAACCCAACATCAAAAAAACAAACAACCTGATTTGAAAAAGGGCAGAAGGCCTGAACAGGCATTTTTCCAAAGAGGAAATGCAGATGGCCAACAGGCACATGGAAATATGGTCAACATTGCTAATCATCAGGGAAATGCAAATTAAATCACAATGAGAAATATCACCTCACACATGTCAGAGTAACTATCATCAATAAGAACACAAACAGCAAACGTTGGAGAGGATATGAAGAAAAGGGAACTGTATACACTATTGGTGGGAAAGTATATTGGTACAGCTGCTATGGAAAACAGCATGGATGTTTCTCAAAAAGCTAAAAATAGAATTACCATATTATATACCATATATATCATTCCTGGGTATATATCTGAAAAAAGAATTAATTTAAAAAGATGCATGCATCCCAATGTTCATCACAGCATTATTTATAGTTGCCAAGATATGGAAGCACCTAAGTGTCCATCAACAGATGAATGGATAAAGAAGATGGGGTATAAGTATACAATGGAATACTACTCAGCCATAAAAATAATTAAGTCTTGCCATTTGCAAGAACATGGATGGACTTGTAGGGTATTATGCTAAGTGAAATAAGCAGACAGAGAAAGACTGCATGATATCACTTATCTGTGGAATCTAAAAGAACTAGCAAATATAACAAAAAAGAAGCAGAGTCACAGATAAAGAAAACAAACTAGTGGTTACCAGTGGGGAAAGGGAAGCAGGGAGGTGCAATAGAGGGGAAGGGTATTAAGAGATACAAACTATTATGTATAAATAATACATATCACTGTTTATTGGATCACCATTGGTTTCATAATGTAAATACTATATATTGAACAAAATAATGTCATATTTTTTATTACCATAGTTCATGTTACTAGTGGGGCCTTCAGGGGCTTAGAGATTTTTTTGGTTAACATTCAGTGCAAAAGTACTGGATGGTGTATAACTCTAAAGTTGAGTTTTAAGGGATTCCTAATATGTGTACTATCTTTTTATCTGAAGTAATAAATAAACTATGATCTTGAAAGTGCCTGAAAAAAATAATTAAAATAAAATAAGCTATAAGGAAATATTGTACAACACAGGGAATATAGTCAACATTTTATAATAACTATAAATGGACTATAACCTTTAAAAAATATAGCAGTTTCTTTAATCAAAATTGTAGAAAGATTATTTCCATACACAAAAATCTAGACCTCTTAATAATTTCCTAAATGAACCTTTGGGTGTCAGTTGGGCTCACCGTGGCTCCCACTTCTTTGGCCTTATCTATTGTTTCCATTGCCAACATATGATCAAGACCAGGGTCCAATCCCAATTCGCCAATGACTGTGATGCCAGCATCTTCCACACTAAAAGAGGTAGAAGTAGAAAGAAGGAAACTTTGGATAGAAAATTTTAAAACTTCCATGGAGCTGCTTTGCTGAAAACTGACTGAAACTCACCTCTTTTCTAATTCTTTTAGCGCTGGGGTGATGTAGCTTGCAGTGATCATGTTAACTTTGCTTGCGATGCACGCCTTGGCCACAAGAGGATGCAATACATAAGGCAACAAGCTTAAAAACAGGGAGAAACTCATCAGAAACTTTTTCAACTCTCCTTCCAATGCACCTTGAACGGCACTAAAGTGAAGACATCATACTGATAATTCTCTCAGAGATGATCAATTACTCCTTGAAGATTATAGAATAAATTCATCCTGTTATCATATTTAAAACTCTCCACAATATGATCTTCAGTTCACCTTTCCATTTTTCCTCCCTGTATCTCCTTTATAAACTATAGAAGCTATTATAATTCTCCATTCACAGCCTTTACTTTTCCATTTCTGAACCTTTACTTTCACTATATCTTCCTCTTAAAATTGTCCCTCACCTGCCCACCCCCATCCAGGTCACACCTTCCTTAAAGAACAGTCTGAAAAGGTACATCCTCCAGGAACCGTTCCCAGATTTTCCCAAATCCAGATCTTCCTCTGTATGTACTCAGCTATCCCTTTATAATATTTAATGGAATTTATTTTACTTATCCTTATATTTCTATGATTTTCTGTCTTGAGTTCCCTAGTAAAAGAAAAGGTTGCTATTCTTTTTACCTCCAAGCCTTCCAAACGGCTGTCATTATAAGTCAAGTTGATCCATATGTTACATTAAAAAGGAGAGCCTAGGCAAGGCCAGAGGAGGAAATGAGTTTTAATGGTATCGATTGTTGTGAAAGCTATTGAAACAGCTAGAAGTTTATGCATGCGTGCTACATTGCTTCAGTCGGGTCCGACTCCTTGCAACGCTATGGACTGTAGCCCACCAGGCTCCTCTCTCCGTGGGATTCTCCAGGCAAGAATGCTGGAGAATGATGTTTGGCAGAAATCAACAAAATTCTGTAAAGCAATTATCCTTCAATTTGAAACATACATAAATTTTTTAAAAAAAGAATGCTGGAGTGGGTTTCCATGCCCTCCTTCAGGGGATCTTCCCCACCCAGGGATCAAACCCACATCTCTTATGTCTCCTGCATTGGCAGGTGGGTTCTTACCTAAGAAGGCCTAAAAGTCTGTATGGTGAACAAAAACTGAAAATGTACTCAAAACTCAACTTTAAGTTTTCTAAGCATCTCGCTTGGATGTTTTACGTTGGTGCTGGGACTACACAATCACAAAAAAATGAATTTCCACAAATATTGATATATATTAGTATATTCATATTCTATCCCAGGACTAATAAGCATCCTATCAGTCACATAACAATAAGTTCTACTAGCTTATTACCTATTTGGTAAAGCTATCTATGCAGTATAATGAAAATATAAATACCAACCGATAAACATTATTATAGTGTATCACTGTACTTGTTACGTTCACCCTGTTTACTTCAGATTTTCTCTATTTCACATAAAACCAAACAATAAAATCACCTCTCAGGCACTCATCTCTCCTCAGGTTAACAGAACAGAGAACTGTTACTTAGATTTATTACCACGCAGAACAGAGTTATGTACGTATCTTGCCAATGACAATATGAAACTCTTTATCTCTGTATTTCAGTTTTTTTAATCAAAAATAATTGTTACTGAATATAGTAGCCCTTCAAAAGCCAGTGTACCAAATATTTGCAAAACTCTTTGTTGGAAAAGTATTAACAGAAAATATTCCATGGCATCATCTTAAAGGTTAAGTGAAGATTTTTTTGATCACATTCTTCACGATGAAAACTTGCTGATCAAAATTTTATCAAGATCTAATAATATTTTTTAAATTTTGGCATTATCAGCATTAATCTAAAAATATGCTGAGAACTAGAATGATAGGACTTTGACTGGTGGTGCCTATATTAGACAAAGGGATTAGAACTCATAATTCATTGTGTATGTAAGAGAGCATCTATTCACCAGCACATAACTCAATCCAAATAGTTGGAAATGTCACTTGTGCAAACATAGACAAAATATAAATCTAATTCTCAAAGTAATAAACTCAATTACGACTTTGCATCAGCTCATTAAAAACTAAAATTGCAAAATAAGACCATAAGAATTTGACATACTATTACAAAATCTTGTGAAACATTCTCCATTTTACTTTGATAGCCCCTAACATTGTGTTTATATCAAAACATTCTTTCTCCAAATTAAAAAATAAAAAGTTATTTAAGAAACACTACAGGATAACAATGTTTAAATAAAAAGTTATTTAAGAAACACTACAGGATAACAATATTTAACAGCATTTCCACTATTGAGCATAGAAACTCAATCAACTAAGAAAAATTAAATATATAACAGATTTTGCTAATGTTAAATCTTATTAAAGGTCACAAGTTCAATGAATTTTAAAATTTATACCTATTATTAGTTTATTGTCTGTGTCCATAATTTTGTCATATTTTGCTTCCAATTTTGTTCAAAATGTGTTTTATTATGTTGTTTTCTTTTTTTAATCAAACAACAATTTTATATTTAGGTACCTATGTGTGGCAAAACAAATTCTCTTTGTTTTATCAGTAGGCTACAATATTCCATTTTGAATAAGGGCTTGCTTTCATAATCATATCCTGACAGACAAGGTCTATTGATTATTAATACATTTTTATTGAAAAATAACTAATGCATATTAAATTTTTATAAATTGAATCATGTTTTTGAGTGTTCAAAGTGATCCTATATGAAGAGATAATGTGAAAGTTCCACTTAGAATTACCTTCAATTGTGTCTGTTTTCCAAGCACCACTATCTTTTTTAAGGAGGACATCATAGAACTTCTCCCAAAGATATCATTTGGGTTGGAACTATGAAGGTGATATAATTATGAAAGAGCAACTTAAGTTCCTTCTGTCTTCTAGGAAAAAAATATATTCTAGGAATAAACAGTTTATTCTCATCACTTTGGTAATTTCAAAATGAAGTATCTAGTATCACGTAGCCCTATATCTAGAAGTTAGATCTGCATTTGTAATCAGTTCAGTTCAGTTGCTCAGTCGTGTCTGACTCTTTGCGACCCCATGAACCACAGCACGCCAGGCCTCCCTGTCCATCACCAACTCCCGGGGTCTACTCAAACTCATGTCCATCAAGTCGGTGATGCCATCCAGCCATCTCATCCTCTGTCATCCCCTTCTCCTCCTGCCCCCAATCCCTCCCAGCATCAGGGTCTTTTCCAATGAGTCAACTCTCTACATGAGGTGGCCAAAGTACTAGAGTTTCAGCTTCAGCATCAATCCTTCCAACGAACACCCAGGACTGATCTCCTCTAGGATGAACCGGTTGGATCTCCTTGCAGTCAAAGGGACTCTCAAGAGTCTTCTCCAACATCATAGTTCAAAAGCATCAATTTTTCGGCGCTCAGCTTTCTTCACAGAACAACTCTCACATCCACACATGACCACTGGAAAAACCATAGCCTTGACTAGACAGACCTTTGTTGGCAAAGTAATGTCTCTGCTTTTTAATATGCTATCCAGGTTGGTCATAGCTTTCCTTCCAAGGAGTAAGCGTCTTTTAATTTCATGGCTGCAACCACCATCTGCAGTGATTTTGGAGCCCCAAAAAATAAAGTCTGATGCTGTTTCTGCTGTTTCCCCATCTATTTCCCATGCATTTGTATTAGATAGTAATAAATGATATATTTCAAGGTCTGTTTCTCCATTAAGGCTAAAAATGGTCATAGGGCTAAAGAATCTACTCACTCTCATTTAAGCTTTATAAGTCCAAAGGTTAAAATAGCCACCAAAATACGAGTCATGAGTGCCTCATGACCCAGCAATTCCACTTCTAGGTAAATATCCAACAGAAATGCATATATATGGTAACCAAAAGACAAGGACTAATTTGTTCATAGCAGCACAATTCATAATAGCCAAATGCTGGGAACAACCTAAATATCCATCACTAGTCAAATGGATGATAATAGTATATTCACATAATGGAACATTACGCAGCAAAGAGAATAAACTACAAGACAACACCACAAAGGACTGTCAATACTGAATGAAAGAAGGCAGCCACAAATGGGAACGCACTGAAAGATTTTGACTGTACAGAATGAAAACTAGCAGAAATGAATCTCTGTGTTAGAAGCCAGGAGAGTGCTTACCCTTGAAGGATGGGACTAGTAATAAATAGAGGCACAAGGAGAGCTTCTTGGCTGCTATTATGTTCTGTTTCTGATGTGAGTGATGGTTACATGCTGTGTTCACTTTGTGAAAATTCACTCAACTACCTAGCTCTGATTTATGCACTTTCCCAGATGCACACTTCAATTTAAAAGTTTACTGAGCGAAGAGAAAAGGAGAGGAGAGAGGAGGAAAGGATAGAGGGAGAAGGGGAAAGGAGAAGACAGAAGAAGAGAGAAACTAAGAAATAACAACAAAACATACGTCAATCATTTCTTGCTACATACTAACCTGATGACAAGATCCTGTGTTGCCACCAAGGAGCTCAACTTCTCTTCTTGTTTACCAACGTGCAGGCTAACAGGATTAATATTATATTTCTTGCCTAATTGTTCAGTTTGATTCTTCATGTCAGAACCTGTTTCAGGAATTAAAAAGTCCAAGCTTTAGATTTCCCATCATTAATCAGAGAGTAAAACACACTTTAACATCTCCAAAAATAATTTTTTGAAGTTTAGAAACAAGACGGTAATTTAAAATTCACAGAGTAATGATGTTTTGAAATCAGTTTTACTTCTTCTTTAAAAATCGGGGCTTATTTACCTACTGTTATTTCAATACTGTCATCTCTCGACAGGTATTCCAATACAGGCTCAGATACGTAACCAGATCCAAGAACCAAGACCTTTTTCTTGGTGCCCATTGAAAGTGACTGAGCACGTTCCCTATAAATAAAAGGCGGGGAGAAAATATTAACAAAAAAACTTTTAAATAAAACATCGCTGTCCCCAAACCAAACTAAAACTTAGAGTGTGAAGCAATCATTTCCCCCAACATTTCTTACAATAAGAATCTCACCAGGAGTTCCAATACCAACATTTTACATCAATTATTTTATATCCCATATAATGAACAATAGATCCAGACATCTTTGATGTGTATGAATTCCCAGTACCACTAGTGAGGTACAGGTTCTGGACCAATGCCTGGCTGTTCACAGCTGAGTCACTTGGTCTCATACTTTATCCTTCCAGGGGAGGACATTGATTCAAAATCATGCTAGGGGCCTTTTATCAGAAACCTATTTACTCCTCACAACAATCTGAGAATACTACAATCTGAGCAAGAGGTTTTTATCCATATTAGTCACAGTCTTGTGATTTATCTTTCGGGTCACTTGAAACCAGTGAAAACCATGATTTTGTTTCTCTCTCTTTTTTTTTTCCCCAAACTCTAAACTTTTTCTTTTGTATTGGGGTATAGACAATTAACAATGTTGTGATAGTTTCAGGTGAACAATGAAGAAACTCAGCTATAGGTATACATGTATCCATTCTCCCCCAAATCCTTCTCCCATCCAGGCTGGCACATAACATTGAGCAGAGTTCCATGTACTTAACAATAGGTCCTTGTTGCTTATCCATTTTGAATATATCAATGTGTACATGACCTTCCCAAATTCCCTAACTATCCTTTCCCTTTGGGAAACTGTAAGTTCATTTTCTAAGTCTGTGAGTCTCTTTCTAAAACCATAATCTTGAAATCACAAATGCTATGGGTTAAATGTAGAAACCTAAGATGAGTCACTAGGCAGAACCCTAATTCTTGAATTTCTCTGTGGTTGGAATTTGTACTTGCCTGACAGTTAATGATTTGTCTTTCCTACAAACTCTGACCTCCAAGATAGTGATTTAGTCTTCTCCATCTTTATAAGCCCACTATTGCTCATTGCGTTCTGTCTTAAAGATACTCATTAAAAGTCTTCTGAATCAAATTCCCAGATATCAATAAAAAACCATGGAAATGGTTTGGTGCCAGAGACTTAAGCAGAAGGCTCTGTTGCTGGAATCTTTTAGGCTAGGATGTCTCTCAAGCTTTAACCTTAATTTAATTTCACTTAATTTCATTAAGTATAAGTGCATAAAAATAAATGTAAATATAAAATGCTCCCACCCCTCTTTACCCCCTACACTCCTATCACTGATGATGGGGGCTTTCATTTAACTTCCACCTCTATCCCATTTCACCTCCCAGAAGAAAGCACTATTATTGGCTATTATAGATCTTTTCTAATAACACCTTCTGTAGTTTGGGTATATGAAACACATTATTTTGATCTCTAAAAAGAATATGTTCAAAACACATTTTTAAAAACTTACTTCTAGATATTAATACTATCTATCCCATCAGCAACCCCACACTCCTGGTTAATAATTACTGTGCTAAATAAAGAGGCTTCCCTGGTAGCTCAGACGGTAAAAGAATTGCCTGCAATGTGGGAGACCTAGGTCGGGAAGATCCCCTGGAGGTGGGCATGGAAATCCATTCCAGTATTCTTGGCTGGAGAATCCCCATGAACGGAGAAGCCTGGCAAGGTACAGTCCACGGGGTTGCAAAGAGTTGGACACAACTGAGCGACTAAGCACAGAACAAGGACTAAAGAGAACAAAACAATAAGGCAAGGATTCAAGGAAACTTTAATTTCCTTCCAAAATGCAATCTTCATTTTCAATCTCTTGGCACAAGATTCTACCTAGGAAGGAAGGCAGGAAGTCCTAGCAGTCAGACCTGCTGCTATATGGAATATGGTGTATAAAGAGTGACTAGTCATGTTAGACGTGTCATTGAGATTAGTCATGTAAGAAAAGATCATCAGAATGAAAATCCAAAGATAAACAAAACGATGAAAAACAAATATATGAAGTTTCCCCTATAAGACACTCACCTATGGAGTTCTATAAACTAGTTGCTTTTTTATACATAAAAAAAATTATATATCCCTGGTATCATGCCAGAATATTTCACTAACACACAAAAGTAAGTATAAGCTAACAAACACACATGGAAAAGGCATAACAATAGTACTTGATCTCTTATTTACTTCTTATAGGTGGAATAACAGAGCGATCAAGCAGTTTGTTTCTTATTTTTCCACTCTGGCTTCACCTAAGAATTCAGTGCACAGGTCATTTTGTTAAATGTGAATAGACCAATAGAGCAGGTATAAACACAGATCAAGTACAACCAGTTGGAGACCAGAACATTCCAATGTCGATGTCTATGTTTCCAAATTTTGAGTAGTAAAGCCAACTATGGAAACCAAGGCCTTAGCTAAGTACCTTCCTAAGAGAACTGTTCTAGCCAGTGGATTTGTCTCATTACTTTTTGACACTTTCCTCCTAATAAGAATCCCAGGAAAAACTGACCTCTCACCATTTTCTTTTTTCAGTACTTTTCTTAATTGCTAACCAAGAGCCCACTTTGCTGAATATTATCCTAAGCAAAAGAGAATCCAAATCCTCAACTAGAAATCAATCTGAAAGTGCTAAGGAAAGGGTTAGCTTGCTCATTTTCCTTTGAGAGAATAGCTGAGACATTACAATGTGCAAAATGCTAGAGAAAGAACAAGGACAGAGCTTTTGAAGTTTTGCTTACTTACACACAAGTCTACATGGATATTAGAAAGCCAAAATGATGCTACAGTACTGTTCAAAGGAAAATAATTCACATTGGTTTCAGCCAGTCACTTCATTTGAAATTCCTAGTACTTACAGACATCAAAAAAAAAAAAAAAAATATTGCATAATCCTAGCATCAAGAACTCATATGGAAGCATTTAAAAAATACTCATGAGGTCCAAGAATAAACGTATTCAACAAGAGGTTGTGAATGATGCTTACCTGTTCTCTCGGAGTTTCTGGATATATTTATACTTGTTAGACAACATGCCGTTAGATGCAATCACTGCCTGAATATATATGATATAAGACAATTCTTTAGTCAACACATTTAGTCCCACAATCATGGGCTCATGAATAACAGAGAAAAGAGAGTGACAGAGATGGAGAAAGACAGGGAGGGAAAGAGGAAAGGGGATCAAGAAAAGTGGTGGAAAAAAATACATTCATGAAAAGAAATACTTTCCATAACTTACATCTCGCACCACAGGAGAAAAATTCTGACTTTCAAGAGGCTGTGTCGCATCTGATAATATCTGAAAAGGAAATGAGATTGGAAAAAGATAAATGATGTTGCAAAGAAGGCGTCTTGCTATTTTATCTATATTAAAATATTAGTCAAAGGAAACAATGTTAGAAAAGTTTTTTGAAAATCACTGAATTGTATAATTAATTGGCAAAAGGAGTCTTCTGCAAGCAATGAATTCTGCCCCCCAAAACATGTTAATTCAGTACAATTTCCAATTCCAAAACCTTAATCACATTTGCTTACTGGAAACACAAAAAGCTTAGACTTCCCCACCAGTTAGATTTGTCATGTTGAGTGTATGCTGTTTAATCACTCAGTCATGTCCAACTCTTTGCTACCCTTTGAATTGTAACCCGCCAGGCTCCTCTGTCCATGGGAATTTTCAGGCAAGAATACTGAAGTGGGTCGCCATTTCATTCTCCAGGGAATCTTCCTGACCCAGGGATCAAACCCACATCTCCTGCGTCTCCTGCACTGCAGGTAGATTCTTTAACCCCTGAGATACCGAGGAAGGCTGTGTCATGTTGAGCATGCTGGCAAATATCACCATAAGCTATATCACCATAGTCATCACTCTGAGGACCTCCATCCCATCCCAAAGGTTCTATTAGCAGTGGAAAATAGGGTATGCTACCATAGGGAGTCGCCCTCAGGTCAGCATTGGTACCATATATAGATACATCAGCATTTCAGAAGTACCAAGGAAAATGACTTGACGCAGTAGACTCAAAAAATCCTTCATACCCTTCCCATTATCTCACAAGAATGAGTCCATGGCCACCAACAAAAGCCACACCTCATACTGACACCCCAGCATTCCAGTCCTCATTTCCCCCAGGGCATCCAACCTTTGAATAGACGCCAAAGGGTAAAGATCAAGATAAGTGTGGTTGCTTCTGATGGGTGGGGCCTTAAAGCCAATGAGACAATCAAGACCCTACAGCACTCACCCAACTAAGGAAGTGTTAAATGTGCCTTCCAGATGATGGCAGAACAGTATTTATTTACTGTATTAAAATAAATACAAAACTATTTTCCTGTATCTAAAACATCAGATACCTAGGCTCGCTATTCCTGGGATAACAGCATTAAAAAAAAAAAAAAAGGTATACATATTTACAAGCCAGGCATTCTTAGGGGAATTGATGAAATTGACACCTGGGGTCTTCCCACTGCCTCCTTCTCCCAGCTGCCTTTGGAGTACTTCCTCCACCTACCAACCCTGTCAACAAGGTAAGAGCCATTAATGGATAATAAAATGAGTTCATATCTCAATCAGTATACGGTTAAATCACTCAACTCCTATGTATCTTTTCATTCTCTCTCTCTGCTCTTTAATTCTATAGCCTTGTGTAGGCCTTACTGGGACCATGGGAACTACCTCCCACATCTCTTCCCTCCATTGATCTCCAATCTGAAACACAACTCTGATTATTTGTGTTTAAACAGGCTCCTGTGCCTGTTTAAAATAATTCAGTAGATTTCCACTGCCTTCGAGTTAGTCTCAAGCTCCCTCTATAGTCTGGCTCTGCCTCTCCTGCCTCAACCCCTGCGTTGGCCTCACACCCAACACTTCAATCCTGTGAACAGCCTGGAGCTGGGTACCCACATCACGTCCTCACCTGCCTCTTGGCCACACCAGGGAGCCACCTCACATGTTACTCCTCCGCTTCCAACTCCTTCTCTTTGTTCTCCGAGATGAAGCTGAAGAACTGCCTTTTCTGTGAAGCCTTTATCAAAGTGAAAGTCGCTCAGTCGTGTCCACCTCTTTGCGACCCCACGGACAATACAGTCCATGGAATTCTCCAGCCCAGAATACTGGAGTGGGTAGCCTTTCCCTTCTCCAGGGGATCTTCCCAACCCAGGGATCAAATCCAGGTCTCCCGAATTACAGGTGGATTTTTTACCAGCTGAGCCACAAGGGAAACTTATCAAAACCTTCCCTCAAATAGACCTGGAAAGTAGGAACTGCACTTGGCATCTTGCTGTAAGGCTACTACATTGTAAGATGGCAAATATTCAATAAATATATTAGTGGATACATGCAGTCATTATTGAAAATTCATAGCATTTTTCTCCCCAAGAAAACTAATAATTGTCATGAGTCCACCTAAAGAGAGGCAAATATAAAACAATGACAAAAGGTTGCTCAGAGACTTCCCTGGTTGTCCAATGACTAAGACTCCCCTCTCCCAATACAGGGGGCCTGGGTTCGATCCCTGCTCAGGGAACTAGATCCCACAAGCCACAACTAACAGTTTGCCTGCCACAACTAAAGATCCTGCATGCCGCAACAAAGATCGAGATCCCTTGTGTCATAACTAAGACCCGAGACAGCCAAATAAATTAATCTTTAAAAAGGCTGCTAAATTACCGCATTTAACTGTCTCCCTTGCTAGAATTATCCAATACAAAACTGCAAGCACAGCCTCCTGAAGCATATGGTAGGTCTTGTCACTTTCACATATAACATCTTTGAGGCTCATCACCCTTTTCTAAATTAATTTCAAGCTATTTATCCCAGTGTTAAGACCCCTTTTAACATGGAACCAATACATTTACCTTAATTCCATCTGATCTGACAGCGCACAGAAACCTTATGTTTAATTTGCTCCCGCCTTTGCTCCCCCATCTACATCGCACAGTATTCCTCCCACTTCCAAGCAGATGAACAGATCCTAGACATCTATCAAGAGCCAGATGGACTGTCACCTTTCCTGACTTCCTCAACTGGACAGATCCTCTCCCTCCACGACATCATTAGCATCTTCCTGTGACTATCACATTCCATCTTATGGTAGAATTGCACACGTGTCTTATCCCCTTCCTGGACCTCATGCATCTATAGGTCAGCAGCTGTGTTTTAATTCTCTTCATCGAGGTGTCTGCCTTGTTCCAATAGACAATAAATATCTATTGAATTCAACTGAAACAAAACTTCCATATTGGTTCAAAAGGATATCCTATGTCCTGCAATGCTATAGGGTCTGTCATGTCAAAAAGGAAAATCACGGGGAAACAGGAAAGTGCATATACAGGTATACCTTGTTTTATTGTGGTTCAATTTACTGTGCTTTACAGATAATGATTTTTTTTTCATTGAAGATTTATGGCAACTCTGTATTGAGAAAGTCTACTGGTGCCTTTTTTCCACCAGATTTGTTCACTCTGTGTCTCTGTCTCACATTTTGGTAATTCTCACAATATTTCAAAATTTTTCATTATTTTTACTTTTGTTATGCTGATCTGTGATCCGTAATCTTTGACATTACTATTGCAAAAAAGATTATGACTCACTGAAGGTTCAGATGATGGTTAACATATTTTAGCAATATTCTTCTTCTTTTTTAAAATTGAACTATAGTTGATACGGGCTTCCCTGGTGGCTCAGTGGTAAAGAATCTGCCTGAAATGCAAGAGATGCATGTTCGATCCCTGGGTCAGAAAGATCTCCTGGAGGAGGGCATGGCAACCCATTTCAGTACTCTTACCTGGAGAATTCCATGGACAGAGAAGCCTGGTGGGCTACAGTCCATGGGGTCACAAAGAATTGGATACAACTGAGGCAACTTAATACACACACATAGTTGATATATAACACCGTATTTCTTAATTAAGGTATGTACATCATCTTTAGACTTAAGGTTATTGCACACTTAATAGACTACAGTTTAAACATAACTTATATATGCACTGGGATACCAAAAAATTTGTGTTACTCATTTTATTGTGATATTCATTTTATTGCAGTGGTCTGAAACTAAACCCCAGATATATCTAAGGTACTTTAAATATAGCTACATACTGTTATCAAAAGAACAAAAATAATATACTTAATTTTTTAGTGGCAAGCAGGTACACATATTACCAAGACTACATAGAGACAGTCATCAGTTTTTACATACGTCCAGTGCTGAGACTGATGCCTCCAAGACAATCCCACCACCCTGTTTGGAAGACCGATCTCCCAGAGAAAGAAATGGCTACCCACTCCAGCATTCTTGCCTGGAGAATCCCATGGACAGAGTAGCCTGGCAGGCTACAGTCCATGGGGTTGCAAAGAGTCGGACATGACTGAAGCAACTTAAGCAGCGGTGACATATAAAAGGAAGAAGCTGTTAACATTTAGAGAAGTTGCCTGTGTCAACAAATCTAAGCACTTTTCTCAAATGTAGCTGCCAATGTGGAAGCAGTGGCTGGGATGCTGAGCAGAGAGAATCTGAGAAGAGCTTGTGGCTGACCACAGGGTGAAAAAAAAAAAAAAACACTGGAGTTTAAGTTCAGCTGAAGGGGATCCTAATAAAGGCCAGATTTCCATTTGGGATCCTGAAAGACTATATTCTAAATAAAAGGTCAACTGAAAAATATAGTTCTCCAAAGGACCAAGGCTCAGCTTTGGAATCACTTCTATTCTTAACTGAACGGAGATGATTTTCTCCTAGCCACCTTGCCAGAAACAAAGGAAATCTTCTCTGAAACACACACACATACACACACACACACACACACACACACACACACAACATCCAGAGTCTCAAATCATCTCTAAGATTTATATAAACTATAATGAGCATTCAATTAAAAATAAACAGGCATATTAAGTAATAAGAACTGACTGAAAGCCAAGAAAAAGTAAAACAAAGAACATTAAACAGACCCAAGAAGTTCATTGGATGTATCAGAAGTGTTTTTAAACTCTGATTAATATGTTCATAAAATAAAATTTTCCCATAAAAGGCACAGCTAATCCACAGTTATAAGTCAAGACAGTAGGTCCCTTTAGGAAGGAGAGTGGGGCTGGTGCCAGGAGAGGCACAGGGGATTTCTGGGATGTTAACCTTATTCTAGTTTTCACCTTGTTGTGTTCACCTGCATGTGTTTGTGATAATCTATCATGCTGTATACTTAAGTATCACTCATCTGTGACACTTTAATATTGTATACTATCATATAATGTAAAAAAAATTGTATTTGTTCTTTAATAAAATTTTTTTTTATTTAAGGACTTGCCCGGTGGTCCAGTGGCTACGACTCCATGCTCCCAGTGAAAAGGGTCTGAGTTCAGGAAACTAGGATCGAACATGCCGTGCGTGCAGCCAAAAGAGAAAAAGAAAGTTTCATTCAAATTTTACGTAGCCCTCATCAGTTACATGGGCTAACTCTCAAACACACTTTACTAAGAATTTCATTGAATTGGCTTGTTTTTCTCCTAACATCTGTATGAGATCAATTGTGCTCAATGAAAGGCAATTTTGACTAAGGACAATGAAAAACTGTGTTCTAAGGTCCAATAAAATTAAGCTTGTAATTGAAATTTTGAAGCATGATCATTTGTGAATTGAAAATGGCTGGTAGCAACTTCTTAGATGGTAAATGGTGTCAGAGCAGCCAAACAAAATGACATTTCAAGAAATAACAAATCCTTTCACAAAGGCAAGTTAGTATGCAACATTTTCCATAATTTGGCCTTATAAGGTAAGCATTTCACTGAAATGCATACTTGAAGGATTCAAAAAGATGAATTAAAGTCAAAGGCTCAGGGCTTGCCTGGGGGCTCAGTGGTAGAGAAATCGCCTGCCAATACAAAAGGCATAGGTTCGATCACTGGTCTGGGAAGATCTCACATGCCGTGGAGCAACTGAGCTGATGCACCACGGTTATTGAGCCGGTGCTCTAGAGCCAGGGAAGAGCAACTATTGAACCCACGCGCCCTCAAATGCACGCTTCATGAGAGAAGCCACCGCAATAAGAGCCTTCACACTGAAGTGAAGAGGAGCCCCTGCTCACTGCAGCTAGAGAAAAGCCCTACAGCAACAAAGACCCAGCATGGCCAAAAATAAATAAATAAATAAAATTATATTTAAAAAAAAAAAAGGAAAGAAAGCCAAAGGCTCAGCAACAGCTCTTCTAGCTACTCCAAGACTGCTGGAGTCAAGTTGATCTAATCAATGCATTGTGACTGAGGGGTTCTTTTTCAGGTAGGGACAAAGTGCTAACTATCCCTTCTAGACATCACAGCTATAAACGCTGGGCAAAATACAAACAAAACTAACTACATGGCAGTTTCAGAGAATGAAGAAGAGCAGGTGGTTTGGGGAGAGTGTCAAAACTCAGAACTAATCAGTGCTGAAATTGTGCTGTCCTTTTGGTATTGCCCTGAGAAGGGGCCTTGTGCTGTGAAGAAGTAGAAACAGGCAGCAAGCTTACTGACTTTCTGATCTAAGGGAACAGGAACGAAACTCTGGGCACCACAGCCTGCTCCAGAGTGTGAGCGGGAATTGCCAAAAATGACAGACTCAGGTAAAAGTGAAGACCAGCTTCCATGTAAGCTCTGGCCCGAGTCTGGAAGGACTGAGCATGTGCAGGTCAGACTCCAAGCAGCCCAGAAAAGATGAAAAAGCTGAACTTTTACTTGAGGTACCTGCCTCAGGTGAGACAGAGTTTTCAGTTTAAGTCTAGCCTCATTAATTGCCTGCTTAAAAAAAAAAAAAAGCCAAATAAACCAAACAAAATCAACACTTTAAAGAGAAATGTAACAATCTGGAATTTCCACAGCATGAGTCTTCACTGTATCCACGATGAAGTGGATATACTTCAAAATTATTCAGCTTAAGAAAATCAGAAAACTACGACCGGACTCATTCTCAGGGGGAAAGACAATCACTATATTTCAAGCTGAAGTTTACCCAGAATTTTGGAAATAACAAGTAGACTGTAGAGTGGCTTTTACAACTCTGCTCCATGCGATAAGGGAAACTACACTCATAATAAATCAAAAGAAATTCTCGGGAGGAAAAAAAAAAAAAGAACCAAACAGACATTTTAGAACTGAAAAAGAGAAAATCTGAAATAAAAAATTCAGGTAAAGGGCTCACGAAAGTTATTGATTCTTCAGGGAAATGATCCCAGAGGGAAATGAATGAGCATCACTGCAAATAGTAAACATCTGGGTAAATTTATTATTACTTTTTAAATATATGTGCCTTCTAGCCACTTAGACATTTACAGTTACAGAATGTTAGAACTGGAGGGACCATTAAGATTATGTATTATCAGGACTTCCCTAGTGGTCCAGTGCTTAAGAATCCACCTGCCAATGAGGAAGACAAGGGTTTAACCCCTGGTCAGGGAAGATTCCACATGCTACAGAGCAACTAAGCCCAAGAGCCACAACTAGAGAAGCCCACGTGCCCTAGAGCCTGTGCTCTGCAACGAGAAGCCACTACAGTGAGAAACTTGAGCACTGCAACTAGAGAGTAGCCCCCGCTCACTACAACTAGAGAAAGCTGGCATGCAGCAACAAAGAGCCAAAAAATCAAAGTAATAACGGCAAATACATTAAAAAATTTTTTTAAGATTATATATTTTTAAAAGATTACATATTTATTACATATTAAAGATTACATATTATCATTTTATAGGTAAAATATCCAAGGTGCAGGAAGCAAGTGAGTGCCTGGCTCAAGGCCATAAATCAAGCTGACATCTCCAGTAAAATTTGACACTGGTAGTCCTTTCTCAGGCTACTTTAACTCCTCAGCGCCAATTCCAGACACACCTCAGGTCCAGCACCAGATGCATCAGCAACCCTTCTCAGCCTTCATTTCTTTGTGTGCCTCAGTTTTCTAATCAAACCTGAGAGGGTGATCATGAGTATTTAAAAATTAAAATATATAAAGTAATTTGGGGACTTCCCTGGTGGCCCAGTGGTTAAGAGTCCACCTTGCAATACAGAGGATGTGGGTTCCATCTTTAGTTGGGGAACTAAGACCTCACATGCCACACAGCCACTAGGCCCTTGAGCTGCAGCTAGACAGCTCACGTGCTGCCACTGCTGAGCCTGGGTGCTCAAGAGCTGAGTGCCGCAACTAGAAGGCCATTGCACCACAACAAAAGATCCCCATGATGCCACCAAGACCTGATGCAGCCAAATAAACAAATAAATGTAATCTGAACACTGTCTAGAACATAGTAAGTGCTGTATAATACTGCTTCCAACCATAACAATGCCTGCTACCTGCATTTTCTAAAGCCTGTTATATCTCCCTGCTGACACATTCCAGGAGGAAAAATAAAGGATCAAAATAGAATAGTAAGTGAAAGAGAAGAAGACAGACTAGAAGCTGAACTTATTCAGGCCACATTACCTACTGCCCCATCTTAGTATGAGAGCTCCTGGGTGAAACTATGGATGAAAAGGACAAGGGCCACTCTTCAGACCTTTGGAACTTTGCCAGAGGCAGACAACCATTAGCAACAGAAATAAAGCATGATGGGTGTGAATGTTTAGGATAAATAATGAAACAAGAAAGCTTTTTTCTGACAGAGAAAGTGGAATTTAGGTAACACAATACTGGGACTTCCTGGTAGTCCAATGACTAAGATTCTGTGCTCCCAACGCAGGGGCCACAGATTCGATCCCTGCTCGGAGAACTAGATCCCACATGCCTGCAGCTAAAGATCCTACATGCCACAGCTAAGACCCAGCAGAATGCAATAAATAAATAATAAAGGTAAATTCTTTTTAAAAAATTAGATAAACCCAGTATTTAAACAATCACTGATCACAGTGAATAATATATGACTAGAACACAAGCTGTCATTTAACTAAGCATTAATGATTAAACTCCAACAAAATTTTCCATTTCTGATTTTTCAAATCCGTGGTGCAGTGGTAAAGAATCCTCCTGCCAATGCAGGAGATGCAGGAGACGTGGCTTCAATCCCTGGGTCTGGAAGATCCCCTGGAGCAGAAAATGGCAACCCACCCCAGTATTCTTGCCGGGAAAACCCCATGGACAGAAGACCCTGGTGGGCTACAACCCATGGGGTCGAAAAGAGTCGGACACAACTGAGCGACTGAGCACACACACACATACACACATACGCATCCAGTTACAGTCCAGTAAGAACATCCCAATATGAACTGATCTAGGAAGCAGAAGAAAAGTGGAAATAACGTAAACCTCACCTCCAATGTCAGGAACATTCTTAATAAAGTATGCATAATGATAGGCAAATGCAATTGTAATGAAGCATGAAGACAGTTACATAGTAACATTTCCCATGAAACAAGTAAGCAGAACAGGTGAAATAAGAGTGTCAGTAAGTGCTTTGGGGAAGGGCTGGCCTTTCATTTTACAACAGATTTCTCAGATACAGAAGACCAGAACGTTCATAAGATGACTCCAAAGTTTTACCTAAAGCCACAGAGATGTTGCTGATGCTACCAGTCCACTTACCATTTCTTCAACATAAGGGTAAAGCATGTCCCCAAAGTATTCCGTAGATTCAATTGGAAGCTGTGCTGGCAAATTGTCAATGGAACACATCAGAATCCCAGAGCCTTCCACACTAGGAGAAGCAACACATATCATTCAGATGGACAAAATTTATGTGTAAGTTCTAACTTTTCCAGATGTCTGCTCTATTATACATTTGTAATTTTGTGCCATAGTATATAAGAAAATAAACAAGACTTTTCAAATAAAACCTTTCCCTTCTTCAGCTACCCATTTTGAAATGCAGTACATATATACGTGTGTGTGCATTTAAGCGCTCAAATTTGTATGTGGTTTTTCTACCAAATTTTTAAATATATTTGAGCATATCTTTGGAAATTTGCATTGTTGTGGTGCTCAGTCACTCAGTGTGGGTATTTTAGAGTAGCATATCAAAGGAAGCAAATGGTATAGTACTATTTATCTCTCCCCATCTAACAGCTTTAGCAAACTCACCTGTCATGAATAATATGCTGATCTGCATCATACATGCAAAAGGGACGCTCTATGGTCGTATACTCAGTCATAAACTCAATGGATCCTCCTGTGTCAGCTGAAATGTCACATATTGCCACAAGTCTGTAAATAACATCAATACTTAGATGAGAGCATGGATCTCTGGAGTTTCCAACAGAATTAAAAATGAATAAAAATGAAAAGTGCTTGGAAATTTTTTAAAGTAGATGGCAAATATCTCCTAGGCTCTTAGCTCTTTTTCCTATGGCTCACTGTTCAGGAAACAGATCTTCTGGGATACAGAGAATCTTCCTGATGGGAGTTTTAGTCACCACAAGCAAAAACAAAAAGAGGAAGAGGAAGACAGGAAACGAGAAGAGATGAAACAAAAAGGAAAAATCCCTTCCCTATGAACACTGCTATATAAAATAGATAACTAGTAAGGACCTATTGTACCGTGGGAACTCTACTTATTACTCTGTAACGGCCTACAGGGAAAAGAACCTAAAAATGAGTGGATATAGATACACGTGGGCTTCCCTCGTGGCTCAGCAACAGAGAACCTGCCTGCAATGCAGGAACCACAGGAGACGTGGGTCCAATCCCTGGATCAGGAAGATCCCCTAGAGGAGGGCATGGCAGCCCACTCCAGTATTCTTGCCTGGAGAACCCCATGGACAGAGGAGCCTGGCGGGCTATAGTCCATAGAGTCACAAAGAGTCGGACAGGACTGAGGTGACTTAGCACTTATGCACACATATGTATCATATAACTGGTTCACTTGTTGTACCCCTGACGCTAACACCACATTGTAAATCAGCCATGCTTAGTCACTCAGTCATATCTGACTCTTTGCAACCCCATGGACTGTAGCTCGCCAGGCTTCTCTGTCCATGCAATTTTTTTTTTCCAGGCAAGAACACTGGAGTGGGCTGCCATTTCCTCCTCCAGGGGATTTTCTCGACCCAGGGATAGAACCCATGTCTCCTGTCTCCTGCATTGCAGGCAGATCAACTATACTCAATAAAAAGATTTTTTTAAAAAGCTTTCCTAGAGAAATCACTGACAACAGCCTAAAGCTAAACTACTTAGTTAACTTTTAACAACTTAAATTTTTCAATTGCACTACCTCCACCTTGCTTAGTAGTGTATAACTTTACATATTAATACATGGAAATCTCTGAAATTATGAACAAAAATTACAGCCCAGGATTAGAAATCCTTTAGAGGTTGACTACAATTTTCCTGCCCAATCTCCAGTTTCCAACTGCCCATATAAACCCTATCCTAGGGCTAGACTATCCCACTCACTGTCTTAAATTGTGCTTTGGTGTTTCCATATTTATTAAACACCAAGCCTGTGTTTGAAATCCTTGTTCTTACTCCTCTCTAAAGACTGCCAAGCCCACACCTCCTCCCACTTTCTTCTAAACTCCTCTGATGTTGATTGCTCCCAGCACTCCTGTGGCATTTACCTGATGCCAGCTACATGCATGAAGGTAACAATCATATTTTTTTCTTTATTTCTCAGCTTAGCACAGTGCCAGGAAGACCAGGTGTTCCACAAATATGTATTGATTACTTAATTTATTCAACATTAGTAATTATTTGAATGAACTTTATATGTCAAACAACATACTGGATATCTGTGGTCAAGACAAATAGGGCCCTTATCGTTAAGGAGATTAAGTTCTAGTAAGGCAAGAAAAATCATAAATACAAGAAAATTTAAAATCGTAAACAAAAGAATTTCAGGGAAAAAAACAGTAACAAACTGAAGAGAGATGGGAATGGGGAAGCAAGTACAGACCTCTCTGAGGAGTTTAATTCTGAGCTACATGTGGATTCATAGAAGTTAAGAGAAGAGAATTTCAAGAAGGAGTGAAGGAAATAGACTCACAGACATAGAAAACAAGTTTAGGGTTACCAATGGGCACAGCAGGTGAGGTAGGGCTAAATTAGGAGTTTGTGATTAACAGATACACACTGCTATATATAGAATAGCTTTTTAAAAAAGGACCTACTGTATAGCACAGGGAACTGTATTTAGTATCTTATTATAACCTATAATGAAAAAGATTCTGAAATAGAATATATATGTGTGTGTGTGTGTGTGTATAACTGAATTACTGTGCTTACAACTGAAACTAAGATGGCATTGTAAATCAACTATACTTTAATAAAAAAATAAACTGCCTAGAGCAGAAAGAAAGAAAAAGAAACCTTGTTATATCAGTTCTCTCTAACATGCTATGACAGAGTCCAGTGATCACTTAACACAGTTAAGTCCAGAACACTTTTTCTAATATTGGGGATGTTGCTTTATACATATGTGTAACTGAATCACTTTGCTATACACTTGAAACTAACAACACTGTAAATCACTATACTTCAATTTAAAAAAAGAGAGAGAGAGAGAAGGTTAACTGTCAAATACTGCCAGGACATTAAGTAAGGCAAGGCAGACAACCAGTTACTAACAGCCAAGTGCTGTGCTATTTGGATCCCCGTGTGGGACACTCTCCCAGCGGGCCTGCGGCTGAACCCTGCTGTCAGGCTGAAGTCCTTACTTGTGTGGCAATGCAGGGCAGCCTTCAACACCAGCAACTGGGGACTTGCCTGGAGCCAGGAGGCTCTGAGCATCTTGGCGGGTGAGGAGACGAGGGGTGTTTTGTTCCCAGTAGATCCCGTTAATTAAACAAGTTGTATACGGTGCAATCTGGAAAGGAAATTCCAAGTTCAACAAGATAGGAAATAGCCCTATTCAGTGCAGTGTGTTGAAAGAGAACTATCAGTGAAATTCACGAGAAACAATTTAACATTATCTCTAACTGACTCTGTTATTTGCTAAGTCAGTGGCTACATTTTGAAGCAAAAGCAATAAATGCCCACCCAGATTTTGGTGGAGAACTACCTCATTATAGAAAAACATATGAACATAAATATAATCAATAGTGGTGTTGTACAATATACTGCATAGCCGATAAAAGAGAAATAGAAATTTAAGCGACCAAGGGTTCTATTTCCAGCTCAGCCTCTAGTAGAGTATGATCTAAAGCATGCTACCTCAACTTCCCTGGGTTCTGTTTTCCTTACCTGCCAGATTGGGATAATACGTACCCCATTCCTCAAAGGAATGCTGTGAAGATTAAATCAGATAACATCTGTAAGCTCCATGGACAAATGTGCTACATGCATGCATACATGATAACTAGGTCATTATAAGTTTTAGGATGCATCCAATCACCAATACTTCTGTGATTGGGGAAAAGAGAAGGGACGGAAATGTACTAGGTTCAAAATTTTTCAATTTGAAGCTAGTTTTTATAATTCCTGTTTCTCAAGCATCTCAAGCGTTCTCAAGGTACAGGTAAAGGTCCTTCTTCTATAACATGCTCTACACATGTTATAATACTGAGTTTCATACCAAAATCTAAAAATGCTATATTTGTTCAAACATTTAAAATTATTTAAAACCTGCCTTTCCACAATAGGTGCATGCATTTTGTTGATTGATTTTGAGGAGGACGATTGCATGACCAATGACTACAGAACACACATATATTATTATCCTTTTTACAAGATGAGACCATTGTGTCCCCATCAGAAGGATGTCAACTGGAAGTAACTTTTGTACAGTTGAGACCATACTATTTCACGCTGGTCCCCTGTAATCAAAGGCACGTATTTCAAGATGGCTGGCCAAGATTAGGACCAAAACTTGTGGTCATAGAAATAATGGACCAATGTTGAAATCAAAACTCCTCCACACTGTGCTTTGTCCAAGTACTAACTCACAATAAATACAGAAAACAGTAACCCACAGGAAATGGTTTAGAGCTATGAGGCAAGTGGAGACCTCAAGTAGAAACAGAGTCAGTGAAGCAAAGGGTACACCCACAGAAGCCACAAAGCTACCAGGCAAAGGCCACTCCAAACATCAATAAAAGCCAATTCCTAAGAACAACTCATAATGCCCAAAGGACTCACAACAAATCAACACAGGGAACTGAAAACCAAGGTACACATTCACAATTTCTCGCCTTAAAAACAGCCTAACTATAGTGTATCATGAGCAAGTAACTCAAAAGCTAGGTCTGATACTCACATCAGTGTTAAAACGGCTAATGTAGCGCTCGGGGTATTTGTCATACTCTACAGGGTCATATACACCATTTGTTTTCCTGACAAGATGATGGTGGCGACTTAACACTGTCCCGTACACTTTTCTCAGGTCTTGCAGAGGAGAAAGAAATTAGTAAAGTGGGTCACAAGTGATATAGGTTTATGATGATCAAATATAATGCACAAACTGTTAAAAACAGTAAAGGTTACATACAGTCACTCTTCCCTACCCACTCCTTACCTCCACTTTGGGAAACTTCTTTTAATTCATGTGGCTCCACATACTCACAAGGTAATTCATTGAAGATTTCTTGGGCTCCCTGTAAATAATGCATGAGTGAACATTTAAAAATCAATCGGAAAAGAGCCAATATGTTTCCCTCATTTCCTCAAAAGGTTCCAACTCATTTTCCCCACAATTACATAGCTCTATCTGCCCTACCCAGCAACTGGGACCACAACATGAAAGTATGGATGAGCTTCTTGCATAAAGCCTGCAAACCATTTAAATACTCATTGGAGAGGGGGCTTCCCAGGTGGCTCACTGGATCAAAGAAAACACCTGCAATACAGGAGATGCAGGAGATGTGGGCTCGCTCCCTGGGTCAGGAAGATCACCAGAAGGAGGCAACTGGAAGCAACGCACTCCAGTATTCCTGCCTGGAGAATCCCATGGACAGAGAAGCCTGACGGGCTATGGCCCATCGGCTCCCAAAGAGCTGGACACAACTGAAGCGACTGAGCATGCACGCATGCACATTGGAAAGGACTTTAATTTTTTACTTAAAGTTATTCAGCACAGACACAAAAATGTTTAGAATTGAGAGTACAATAAAAATATTCCTATTTAACTTTTGCTCCATTGCAGAAATTATTTGAAGTGGGGAAACTATATTTCCTACAAAAAAAAAAAAAAATCACATGACTATCTCACAGTATACTATAGCGATGTCCTCTTTGTAAAATAGTCTCATGGAAGAAAGATCTATTTTACAATTATAAGTTTCTCTAGGGGATCACAAATGCATTCTCAAAACTAACCCAGAAGGAAGAAAATAACAGTTCTAGCCTTATTAGTTATAAGACTTATAACTATAGTTATAGTTTATAAGACTTACTAATTATTACATAATTATAGCTATAAGACTTGTTCTAGTCTTGAATTAAGCTTCTTAGCATCTCATCTTGAGGTTACTTCTAAATTTGGGGACATCTCAGTGATGGAGGTAAAATAGAGCACCCTAAGAACAGAACTTTTCACTGCAAGGAGTTATCTGTCTAAAAAGAAAAGAAAAAGCATTCAAAGCCTCTGACAGCTTGGAATCAACTAAAAGCAAAGAGAGTAAGTTTAGACCAGTACTGTTCTTTACTACAGGAAAAGTTCATAGGTAAGAAAAGTACCAAGAATAGAATGCCCAGTCATGGAAAAGAAAGACTCTGAAAGGTCAACAAAATGCCCACATCCTTCAGGTTAATGCCCAAGTTCCAGACTGCTTTATGAAAAGAAGACAGTTGGAATTTACCTTAGATACATTACCAGTCCCTGTGAACACAAATGTTAAGGGCCCTATTGACTTCGGCATCAAACCCAGAGATATTTCATAGCCAGCATCACGGACAGCTTGCACTGCCTGACCACTGTTTCTGTAGTTATGAGCCATGCCAATGTGCTGCAAGCAAGCATACGGTTCACATTAGTTGACCACCCAAGACACGTTTCTATGTTTAAAATGTGATATGTTTTTTTAAAAAATTAGACACAATAAACATCTCACCATAAAAGGTGTGTGATGTCCCAAAGCAAGGAGCCTTAAACCCATCCCATGAAGAATGTTGATCATCCCTGTTGCAGAATCAGACCGACAGAAAGACCGTTAGTTAGGAGGAGTGGAAACTCTTTCCGCCAGTTCTCCAACCTGCTCCATGCTCTGAGGAAGCATGGACCACAGCATCTCAGGTTTGGAAGGGGTCCTGGAAGTTATCTATCCATTCCCTCAAATTTCTGCCATCAAAAGTATTAACCCTATGCAGCCCGCTCCTGTCCCCTCCACTTCCAATCCTGCTAAAATGGAAAGAGTGTGCCTCTTCTTCTCTAAGACTAATCTCTCCACCTTTGCTCCAGATCCCATCCTTCCTGTCTCACTCAGGAATTTACTCTGGAATTAAGTCCTCTTTCTAACCCTCTCTATTGGTTAATTCTTAACATTTAAACACACCTCCATTTCTCGGGTACCAAAAACAAATGAACTTGTGAAAACAAAGTCACCCTTGACCTTATGGCCCCTCCTCCCACCCTCAGCTATTTCAGTGACCTACATAGCTAAACTTGATGGACACTTTGCAGACCTTGACTTACTTGTCAGAAGCATTTGGCAATGTGTACTTAGTCACTCAGTTGTATCTGACTCTTTGTGACCCCATAGACTGTACAGTCAGGCTCCTCTGTCCATGGGGATTCTCCAGGCTAGAATACTGGAGTGGGTAGCCTTTCCCTTCTCCAGGGGATCTTCCCAACCCAGGGATCGAACCCAGGTTTCCCGCATTGCAGGCAGATTATTTACCATCTGAGCCACCAGGGAAGCCTAAGAATACTGGAGTGTGTAGCCTGTCCCCTCTCCAGGGGAACTTCCAGACCGAGGAATCATACTGGGGTCTCTTGCACTGCAGGCAGATTGTAGAGCTTCTTTTTGTTGGAACTCTCTTCCCTCAGCATGCCTGGCTTGAACATACCGTCACTCTAAATTTCTGCATGGTCCTCTTTGCATGTCTATTCTTTGTATATTAGTGACCCCTGCCCTTTGCTTAAAACTGTCACCCCCAGGATTCTGTTCCAGGCTCTCTTCTCTTCAATCTCTACATTTTTTTTCCCCTTAGCTAAACTCATTCATTCCTAAATTTCAGGTATTCTCTGTATGCTGATGACTGCAAGTCTGTATCTCTAACACAGATATTTTATTTTATTCCAAGACCCAGTCAACCACCTCATGGATTTCTCATTTTGGATGTCCTTCAAATAGCAAAAACTTAGCATGCCCGTAGTGAGGGCCACAACATCTGTTCTCCCTTTCTTCTTTCTCGGAAGAGAACTTTCCCTCTCCATATCCCTGACAAATTTTCTTTGATCTTTTTTCTGATGTTTACTTTGAAGGAATAATTTATATATTATAGATCACACCGATTTAAAGTCTATACTTTGTTAACTGCTAACAAATGTACACATCCATATGACCACCAACATAATTAAGATATAGGCTGCTGCTATCACCCCAGTCAATCCTCCGCCAGCTTTGGTTCCAAACAACTGACTCTATTTCTGTCTGTGTAGCGTAATTTCTTCTATAGTTGCACACAAATGAAATTTTAAATATTTATTCTTCTTTTGTTTGTCTGCTCCTACTCAGAATAATGCTTTTGAGATTCATGCATACTTTGTGTATATAAGGCGTTTGCTTCTTTTTATTGCTGAGGAGTGTTCCATTCTATGGCTATACTGCAATTTATTTATCCATTCCTCTGCTGATTGCCTGGGCTATTACAAATGAAGGTACTATAAATAACTCTTTACAAATAATGATTTGCTTCTCTTGACAAATTCCTATAACTTATTTTGTACATTGATATTCAAGAATTTTATTTCTTCTTGAGTTGTGTCTTGCAAGGATTTGCCTATTTTGTCAACATTGTCGTATTTATTGGCCTATCCATAATATTCCCTTATCCTTTTAATATCTGTGATGTAGATAGTGATAATTCCTGTTGTATTCCTAATATTGCTTTTTTTAAAATGTGGCTTCTCTGTCTCTTTTCTTAAAAATTTATCTAACTGGAAGATTATAAAATTGATAAAAATAACCAGCTTTTAGTTTTTGCTTTCTTTTTTTCTAATAAAAGCATTAAATGCTATAAATTTCCTTCTAAAACCACTTTACCTGCATTCAACAAATTTTGGTGTGCTGTTTTAATTCTTCATTCAATTAAAAATATTTCCTAATTTTTCCTGTGAGGTCTTTTGCACTCATGGATTATTTTAAAAAAACATGGTTTATCTTCCAAATATTGGAAATTTTCTAGATATCTTTGCATTATAATACCAAAGTCAATTTTATTATAATCAGAGCACATACTCTATGGTTTTTAAACTTTTGAATTTATTGAGGATTGTTTTGTGACCCAGCACATGGCCCATCTAGGTGGATGTTCCAAATAACCTGAAAGGAATATTTATTCTTTTCTGCTGAAGGAGGAAACAGACAGAAGAGGCTCCATCTTGAAAGCAGGACTCCATCTCGGGCCGGACTGTGGACTTGGAGCTCTATGCCCAGTATCTGTGGAAACGACATACCAACTGGAAAACCAGGCCCCTGGAAGGAAGAGCCCCAGGGCTCGTACCTAGACTCTCTGTTGCCTAAAAGAATACCCTAATTATCTGTGTAACCGAATAGAATCTTACATCCTATTATGCTTATTGGGGTATGACCACAGGCCTATTGATAATTGTCCACTGTTAACTTCCTAGGCTTTAGGCATATGAATCACGGGTTAACTTTGTATCTTTCTTTTCCTTTGTTCAGACTAGTTTCAGGGAATTTGGGGAGGTGGGTTTGGGCACGTACACTTAGGGGATATAATGTTTTCAGAAAACTTGGTCAGGGTCCTTGGCTAAGAGGAGACTCTGCCTTGGGCCCGCCGGTGTAATAAACTGCACTCCGCTATCTGCATTGTCCTTCTGAATGAGTTTGTTTCCCAGAACGTGTGGCTACAACATTTGGTGCATTGGCTGGGAAACTCCTTACTTCGAGGAGACAAGTCCCTTTTGGGACTACTCTGAGGTCTTGCGGCTCGAATCTTCTAGAGGGGGGAAGGCACCTCGCCCCCTGGAAGGATTCTGCTTCTCAATGCCCGGACCTTTCACGTTAGCAGGTAGTGGACGGCAGCAGGGGAACTGAGCGCTCAGGTGAGGAGGAAACCACGCGGCAGGGAGGAAGAGGGGGCCTGATCACCCCCCAGGAGGGAATAGAAGAGGACAGACCCACAGGGGCCTGGAATAGGCAGGTGGCAACAATTGCTAGGTACACAGGTTGGTGAGCGTGTTAGGGCTTAGGAAGGAAATTTGTGAAGGTCATTTAGGAGGTGGGGTCCACGCCGTCTTGGGGAAAATTATTACCAAGCCATCGCCAGGTGATTTTTAGGAGAAAAAACTTGGCTTTTGTGTGCTTGTATTCTGCCCTCCTCAAGGAAGTGTCCCATCTGCTATGAAATTCTTGACCCCCTCGGAATTGTCAGGCTAGAAGGAGGGGGATACATAAATGAGCATGAACTGGCTTTTCTGGAGACGGCCTGGGACGTGGCATATTTAACCCATCTGTATTTTCATCCGCACCTGATCAAGCCCACCAAAGCAAAATGGACTTTAAAAGTTAAGGGAGAAACGGTCTTGGATCACGTGGTGTTCTGGTTCAGCTGTGCTGACCGGCAGGTGAAGACAGGCCGATCCCCCTTCTCCCTTTGGGATCTGGCAGGTAAGGCTCTTCTCACCCCAATTAGGAAGGAGGCAGAATGGCAATTTAAGTGTCATTGAGTGGAGATATCAGAAGTACACAGGGTACTGAGAACTTGGTAGACAGAATGAAAAGGAAAAGTAGAAGAAGGTCCGAGAAGGTAAGCAAGATGGGGGGAAGTGAATCTAAGGCAACTGTATTGGAATGCATGATTAAAATTTTAAAGCAGGGATTTGGGTGGACACGAGTTTGGGTCATCCAGAGGACTCAAGACATGGTGGTTACTAATAGACTTCCCACAGTACTTCTTCATCCCATGTGGACTCCTTCAAGGGTGGTGAGCATCACAGCTTCCCTTGAACTTCGTCTGGGTAAGTCCTGGCCTCTGTGAGAAAGTTTCATGCCTGTCTAATCTGATTTTCTTTTATGGTATTGACATGGTTGTTTTGAAACACAATTTACTTTCTGGTAATTTAAAATGCACAGAAAACTCCTAGCAATGGGAAAAAGTGCTGGCATTTGCCACATCATCTAAAATACTCTATGTGTTTTTACCAAAATGGGTGCATTCTCCTGCAGAACCAGCACATAACCTCCAAAATCAGGAAATCATATGGTTTCTACATTATAATACAATCCACAGCCCCACTTCCCTTTCAGCAATTGTTCAGGTATATGAATATATCTTTTCTTCCCAACCTTTTCCTCATCCCCACTCCGCCCCCCCCCCCTTTTTTTTGTAGAGTGTTACTGAGATGTTCAGTTATTTGGACATACTTGATGGATTTAAAGCAGACATGGTGAATATGGGATCTGGGTGGCCTTTTCTATACGGATTGTTTTCACTAAAGATGGTTTTAATGTTTATTCATGTTGTAACATGTATGAATCCTGCGTTCTCTTTTTTCCCCATAGTAATTAAAAATAAATAATAAAAAAAATAAATAACATGCCATTTACCATGTAGATATATGTAAGCATACAGTGTTGTAGCATGAACTACATTTACTTGTTTTGCAAGCCAGTTTAATAATGGGGTACCTTGTGCATGCTTTTGGAGAAGACAATGGCACCCCACTCCAGTACTCTTGCCTGGAAAATCCCATGGACGGAGGAGCCTGGTAGGCTGCAGTCCACGGGGTCGCAAAGAGTCAGACATGACTGAACGACTTCACTTTCACTTTTCACTTTTGTGCATTGGAGAAGGAAATGGCAACCCACTCCAGTGTTCTTGCTTGGAGAATCCCAGGGACAGGGGAGCCTGGTGGGCTGCCGTCTATGGGGTCACACAGAGTTGGACATGGCTGAAGTGACTTAGCAGTAGCAGCAGTAGCAATGGGGTGAAGATGAAGCCTAACCACCTCCACATACTCTGTGAGGTTGAATGACCCCCTATGGGAGTAGGATGGCCACCAGAGAACACCATGAACTTAAAAATAGCAGAAGCAATCTCTACAGGGGTCACAGGAGAGCCAGGACACCTGGATCAATATCTATATATTGACTTATGGCTAAGGTTAGCTCAAGACCCTCCTACTTGGACAAGGTTCTGTATTCAGAAGGGAAAGGGAAAAATATTAATGGCACAAAAATTGACTGATGATAAAAAAGGAAATTCTACAGGATTTGGATGGAGATGACCTGACCCCTCCCCCATATTGGATAATGATGCGCCTGCCTCCCAGGGCTCCACCAGGACCGGGGGCCGCCTTAATGCCCCATCCAGGGCCAGGTGAAGTTCCTGCAGCAGCCGCTGCTCTTCCACCCGCTCTCCCGGAGTTCGTAGAGCCACCATTTCGGCAGGCTCCAATTCCCAGCAATGGAGACCTCTGGTCAACGCCCCCAGAATTCCACCTCAGCTGGACCTCCTAGATTGTATCCACTTCTCTGGTGAGTACTGATGGGAAGGGGAAGAAAACACAGCAATTAGACAGAGGCTGCGCTCTGCCAAGGAAGAGGGGGAAAGAACCCCACTAGAGATGCCCCTCAGAGAGCTACAGCAGCCTCCAGGTCAGGACGCATGGGGCACCACCATCAGCCCCTGTAGCCTGTTATTACCAGCCATTTTCCCCTACAGATACATTAAACTGGTAGAGACATGCTCCACCGTACTCGGGGGAGCTAAAGGCCATGATTAGGCCAATGGAGACTATTGTTAGAACCCACCGCCCTACATGGGGTGACATAATCTAACTATAGTCTCCCTTTCCAGCATTGAGGGAAGACACAGGATCCTAACTGAGGCCAGAAAATGGTTCAGAGAAATGGCGCCTGGGGGCACTGCAAACCCGCAGCGAGGGCAG
The DNA here is from genome assembly GCF_019320065.1 of Cervus canadensis. NCBI lineage: Eukaryota > Metazoa > Chordata > Mammalia > Artiodactyla > Cervidae > Cervus > Cervus canadensis. Next base: position 81,968,907 of record NC_057388.1, read on the forward strand.
AACCAGCCGCCCCCGATGAGGGGCCTGATTGGGACCGTGACACAGAGGAAGGGAGGGCCACCTGGAGAGATATCGGGTGACTTTTTTACTAGGTCTCAAGAGGGGGCCCGAAAAGCTATGAGTATCGCAAAACCCTCCGAAGTGATTCAAAGGGAAAGCGAATCACCCTCTGAGTTCTGCGAAAGACTGTGCGAGGCCTGTAGACTTTATACACCAATAGACCCAGCCAGAGGCTGCTGGGTCTCAGATGGTGATAAATGCAGCCTTTGTGTCTCTAGCCTACCCTGAAAATGTCAGCTGGGGGGACACCAAGTGACTCGTGAATTTTTATACATCCCTAAATGCCCAGTACCTTTGTTAGGAAGAAACTTGCTGTCTAAATTGGGAGCACAAGTGACCTTTCCCCCATGAAAGACCCACTGCTCGAGTGGGCTCAAACACCTACTTACTCTTCCTCTCAGTAACCCTTCAAGATGAATGGAGGTTGCACAATCTCCCGGCAAGGAAACCGGACGGGCTAAACAGTCAAGAGAGAGAGTTAATTCAACAATTCCCTGAGGTCTGGGCGGAAGACAACCCCCCTAGGCTTGCAAAACAAGTCCCACTGGTAATAGAACTCAAACCCGGTACAATTATGTCAGCACCCACCTTGGGCCTGCCAGACCTTGCTAAACCGTTTACTCTTTATGTGACTGAAAAGGACAAAGGTGGCTACGGGAGTGTTGTCCCAGATTACGGGGACATGGGACAGACCCGTGGCTTATCTCTAATCAGCTGGACAGTGTTGCCACTGGGTGGCTGGGATGCTTACGGGCAGTTGCTGCAGTTGCCTTACTGGTCCGGGAGGCAACCAAGCTGACTTTGGGCCAAGATTTGTTCGTAAAAGTCCCGCATGAGGTCAACACTCTCCTGCGAGGGGACCCCATAAATGGCTGTCAACATCCCGGATTACTCAATACCAGGGACTGTTATGTGAGAACCCCCATTTACTACTGAGCCTTGTCAGGCCCTGAATCTGGCCACTCTCTTTCTTGAGGGACAAGGTGGGCCCTCACGTGATTGCAAGGAAATATGCCAGCAGACCTGACTTGAGAGACCAGCCAACCCTGGACCCAGATTTGGTCCTGTACACCAATGGCACCAGCTGGGTGAAGCAAGGACAATGACTGTCGGGATATGCAGTAGTCGTGGAAGAAACCATCGTTGAGGCTAGCTCTCTGCCATCACACTGGTCCGCTCAACGGGCCAAACTATATGCTCTAATCCAGGCCCTCCAGCCGTCAAAAGGTAAGAAGACAAACATTTACACAGACTCTCGGTATGTATGCTTTTGCCACACTACAGGGCTCTGTATAAGAAGAGAGGCCTTTGACAGCTAGTGAAAAAGATATTAAAAATAAGGAAGAACTTAAGACCCTATTAGATGCTGCCTGGGAACCAGAAAGGGTTGCAGTCATACACTGCTGAGGACATCAAAAAGAGGATACCCCCCGGGTTCAGGGAACAGACTGGCAGATAAGACTGCTAAACAAGCAGCCGAGGCCTTGGGGGTGACAAGTGAAGCCCCTATTAAAGCTCTCATATTGGCAGAGCTCCCTGAGCTAATGCTGGACTCTCCAAAATACACTGAAGCCCAAAACCAACTAGCCAAAGTGGAAGGGGTCATCAAGACTGAAAAGGGATGGTGGGAATTGCCAAGTGGCAAATTATTGGTACCAGAGGAGCTGGCATCCACTCTGGTAAGCCAAACACACCAAGTGACCCATCTAGGCCATGATAAACAGGAAGAGCTAATTTGAAAATATTTCTTGGTTCCCTGCCTCTCTTCCCTATGCAGGACAAAATCTCAGAACTGCACTGCCTGCTCACAGGTCAAAGCTGCCTCTTGGCACAGACAGAAACCTCCAGGGATTCAGCTGAAAGGCACGCTGCCCTTTGAACACCTGGAATTGGACTTCACTGAAATGAAACCTCACCAACACTACCATTACCTGCTGGTCATAGTATGTATGTTCTCAGGATGGGTAGAAGTTTTTCCTATCCGGACTGAAAGAACATCAAAAGTAGCCTCATGCCTGCTTAGGGAGATAGTTCCCAGATCTGGATTTCCCACCAGCATTGGATCGGACAATGGCCTGGCTTTCGCAGCTGATTTAGTATAACAAGTAAGCAAAACTTTAAACATCAAGTGGAAATTACATACAGCATATAGGCCCCAGAGTTCTGGGATGGTGGAAGGAACCAACTGGACACTACAAGAGACGCTCTCCAAGTGGATCTTAGAGACTGACTGCTCCTGGGTGGGCCTGTTTCTGACGACTCTGCTCAGACTCAGGATGACCCCACAGTCCCATGGCTCTTCTCCATACAAAATTGTGTATGGGAGGCCCCCTCCCATAATACAACAGGTATCAACAACTTTGCCTCAGGTAAGGGGAGATGAGATTTCACAGCAGATGGAACTGGGTAAGGTAATAAATCAGGTGACTAGGTTAGTACAAGAAAGGGTGCCATTCCCCCTTGGGGAACAGATTCACGAATGTGAACCCGGGGATCAGGTGTGGTCAAGCACTGGAAACACGACTCCTTGGCCCCACAATGGAAGGGTCCATATACTGTTGTTCTAACCAGCCCGACTGCAGAGAAAGTTGCAGGTGTCACTCCCTGAATCCACCACATGAGGGTGGAGAGAGCATACCACGCAGACCTGGAGGACGCCGAGAGGACTGCACAGAGGGACCCCACTGATCCCCATGAAACCAAGATTATCTTAAAGAAGAAAAAGAGATGAAGCTCTACAATCAACTGCTGCTACAAGGACTTGCTGCTTTCATCCTGAGACTAACCATAGTTTCAGTAAAAAGAGAGACTTGTGCTATAATTAAAGTTGAAAGATGAATGTTGTGTATATATTCCTGACTTATCTGGCTATACATCAGCCACCCTAGATGACATGAAAGGTCAGGTAAAAGTTACGTCTGATGATAATCTTCCATTTTGGACTTCAGTCCTATCTTGGGTGAAGGGTGATTGGTGGAAAACTATATTTACCATTGTTATAGTTGCCTTGATAGGTCTGCTTTGTGGACCCTTTATTTTACAATGTATTATGAACTTTGTAACCCAAAGGTTGATGTCGTTCTCCCAAATTGGAGGTCGGAGAGTTAGGGTGCAATATATCCCTATGAATGATGCTCATACTATGAGTTAAGTGCATCAAGATGGGGGAATGAAGGAGGCTCCATCTTGAAAGCAGGACTCCATCTTGGGCCGGACTGTGGACTTTGAGCTCTATGCCCAGTATCTATGGAAACGACATACCAACTGGAAAACCAGGCCCCCTGGAAGGAAGAGCCCCAGGGCTCGTACCTAGACTCTCTGTTGCCTAAAAGAATACCCTAATTATCTGTGTAACCAAATAGAATCATACATCCTATTATGCTTGTTGGGTATGACCACAGGCCTATTGATAATTGTCCACTGTTAACTTCCTAGGCTTAAGGCATATGAATCACGGGTTAACTTTGATTGTATCTTTCTTTTCCTTTGTTCAGACTAGTTTCAGGGAATTTGGGGAGGTGGGTTTGGGCACGTACACTTAGGGGATATAAGGTTTTCAGAAAACTTGGTCAGGGTCCTTGGCTAAAAGGAGACCCTGCCTTGGGCCCGCCGGTGTAATAAACTACTCCACTATCTGCATTGTCCTTCTGAGTGAGTTTGTTTCCCAGAATGCGTGGCTACAACACTACAAGTTGCTAGGTGGAATGCTGGGTACTCAAGAACTGTCACTGATGTCATGGTGGTTGATAGTGTTTTGTGTTCTGTACCTTACAAATTTTCCACTTATTCTGGCAATCACAGACCTTCAAGTAGTCTAATCTGATACAAAGTTATAACATGTAGTGTTTCTCAACTAAAGATGGTTCAAAGTAATAGCAGGGACAAAAATCAAGTGTTAATTTCCCCCAAATTCCACCTCTTATCCTTGCTAAACTTCTCCTCCATTGGTTCCTATCTCCATATCTTACCTCTCCCATTTCACCCTTTCTTCCATTCTTCAAATTTCTCATTACCAAACTGACCTCTCTTTCCAGCTCCCAAACAGAAAAATTCCAAACCTATCCATCGCTGTTGTCCTTCTCTCTGTTCCTTTTCTTTATCTTTGTAATAAATGTAGTGTCTCCTTTTATTCCCCTGACATTCACCATCCTTACTTACACCTCCCATGTTTATTTTTATTGGTGGAAATGAACACTCCCATCCTCTTGCCACAGAAAAGAGAAAACACAGTTACTTCCCAGGCAAATTTAGACAGTGAGTGATATAACAGCCCTGGATACCTACCTGCCACACCTGCCCACTGTCCAAATGCCACTACCCGTATTCCTCTATGATCCACCATTTTCTCATAATCAATAAGTCGGATTTCCTGAAGAAATGATAAAAAATTTCTAAATCATCCAGTTTAATTTCAATGGGTAGAACACAATATGAGCAAGTGAATATTTCACATTTTTCCCTCTTATAAAATATATCTTGACTTGCTAACAGAAGTTACCATGAGGTGCACCATGAAATATTTAGAAAATGCTGGGTCATAAACCAAGGATAGGTTTGTGATCAGAAATGAAAGAATGCTGCTAGCAGGATGCTAATGTCCCTTGATGGCAGACAATAAAATAACAAAGGCATGATATCTTTCAACTTTTAGCCCAGCACCTTCAACCAATATTTCCATATAACGCCCCATTCATCCTCACATCCTTCCCTCTAGTGTCAAAAACAAGTCCTTCCTGAGACTAATCCCTGTGAGCTAGATCCCAACTTTTTTCTGTGTCTTCCAAGACCACTCTTGAACTTATTCTCATTCTTGCATTATCTGTCTTTACTGTGTTCCTTCCCCTCAGCCATTCTAAATATGCCCAAGTCTCCCTTCTACCTTAAAAATGACAACAAACCCCCCTCTCAAGTCCATACACACAAATCTATCTCATTCTCTCTCTTCCTCTTCTTCTCTCTCTTTCTGACTCTCTTAGTATCTCTTTCTCTCTGTTTTCTCTCTCCAGGCTTTCACAAGTAAACTTTATTTTAAAAATAACACAAGCTGCTTGTTTTTCACTTCCTCATTTTCACTAAAATCATATCCTTCCCCTTCCCTTGAGAATCTTCCCTTTCTCTTGGAAATCTCCTATTAATTCATGCTTAAAAGCTACTAACACATTGTAATTATAGAATGTCTTAAACAATCTATTTATTTCTCAAAGATAATATAATTTTTACCATGTCTATGTATTCAAGAATATTTAATATTCATCCAAGTAATTTGTTACAAAAATGTTGCCCAAAAGCAGCCCTGCTGGGTCTGTTTTTATTAATTTTCTGGAAATGAACAAAAGTTCATACAACAACAACAAAAAGTTTCTGAAATACTTTTTGAGGAGTTTATCTGCTTAAGGTGAAACATTCTTCTTATTATTTTCATTAATTAGTTTTTAATTTGTTCTTTTGAAACACTGCAAATTAACTGTAGTCTCTGTTTAGTGAATTTGAAAATAGTTAAGAACGTATTCTGGATGCCTATATAAAATACATTTTCCTCTACTGCTTTTACTGTTCATGAAATTCTCCTGTCCTCTGCCTACTATCAACTGCTAGTCTAGTTTCCAACAGTCTAATATCTTTACTCCAGGACTTAGACCTTGGACTTCTACATCCACACTTACTCCTTACCCTCTTCTAATCTTAGTCAGTTCAGTCGCTTAGTCGTGTCCGACTCTTTGCGACCCCATGAATCACAGCACGTCAGGCCTCCCTGTCCATCACAAGCTCCTGGAGCTTACTCAAACTCATGCCCATCAAGTCAGTGATGCCATCCAGCCATTTCATCCTCTGTCATCCACTTCTCCTCCTGCCCCCAATCCCTCCCAGCACCAGTGTCTTTTCCAATGAGTCAACTCTTCACATGAGGTGGCCAAAGTATTGGAGTTTCAGCTTCAGCATCAGTCCGTCCAGGACTGATCTCCTTTAAGATGGACTGGTTGGATCTCCTTGTAGTCCAAGGCACTCTCACGAGTCTTCTCCAACACCACAGTTCAAAAGCATCAATTTTTTCGGCGCTCAGCTTTCTTCACAGTCCAATTCTCACATCCATACATGACCACTGGAAAAACCATAGCCTTGACCAGACGGACCTTTGTTGGCAAAGTAATGTCTCTGCTTTTCAATATGCTATCTAGGTTGGTCATAACTTTCCTTCCAAGGAGTAAGCGTCTTTTAATTTCATGGCTGCAGTCACCATCCGCAGTGATTTTGGAACCCAATAAAATAAAGTCTGACACTGTTTCCACTGTCTCCCCATCTATTTCCCATTTGGTGATGGGACCAGATGCCTTTATATACCTTCTAGTCTCTAACAACTGTGTATCAGGAGGAGCTGGCTTCCTGAACTACAGATTCACATTCAATGGCCCACTCAGCTTCTCCCCTTCAATGTCTAATGGACAAATTAAACTCAACAGGTCCTAAACCCAACTCTCGATCCTTCCATACAAGCCCATTCCTCTGGCAGTGGCATCATCTCAATCTAAGGCAACTCCTTTAAGTTACTGAAACCAAACTCTTAGAGTTAGCTCTGACTCCTCTCTTTCTCTCATAGTCCACACTCACTTCATCAGTGACTCCTGTGGCCTCAGACCTCTAAAATATACATAGGACTGGTCCATGTGTCACAACCTCTGTTCTGCCACCTTCATGCAAGCCACCATCATTGGCAGCCTAGCATCTGGACTAGTCTAGACTAACAGTCTTATTAATTTTGTTCTCCTCCTCTCACTTCCAACTATTATTCACACAGCAGGCAGAAAAAGCATCTTAGAACACGATTTTCTCTAATCCTCCATTCAAAAAGACTGTCAGGGCTTTGTATTACTATTCTCCTAGCTTAGCAGACTTTGGCCAGATGGATATGGCTTGATCCTTCATCTCCAACTTAGCGATGAGGCTCTCTCCAGCCATCCTATTTAAACTAGCATTGTCACCTCCCCCAGTGCCCAGCACTCCTTTTTTTCTACTGTATCATATTTACCTCCATTACGTATATCACCAAGCAATGTATGAGGTGTCATTTATTTATCATCTGTCTCCTTCCACTCAAATATAAGCTCTGTTCATTGCAGTAATCAGTGTCAGACACGGTGTAGGCACTTGGTAAATACTTGCTGAGTGAATACTCTGTAATTTAAATAGATGCTAGTTTTTTCACAGCATTAATAATCTCAAAAAAAGTTTTTTCCCTTATGAATATGTAAAAATAAATGTAAAAATAGTCTCCAGTCCAGTTCTGGTACTACAGAGCAACCGCAGTCAATTTGCTTCACCTCTCTGGGCTCCATCTGAAAAATTAAGGTGGTGGGTTGTATGATCCCTAAGGTTCTTTTCAGCTGTAAAATTCTACTCGCTAATATTTGACCAACTAACCTTATAAATTAATCATCATTTGGGACAAGTGTTTCTATCATTTTTTCCATTTTAGAATACAAAAGGAATGAAATATGTTTGATTCTTCTTGTTATGAACCTGCCCTGCAGAGGAGCCCTAACAGCCACTGAATTATACAAGCACTATCTTACAGATCATCTTTCCTGTTAAGGTGAATAACATGATGCATTTCCTAGATGCGAAAACTAAAACTCTGCTTGACAGTTAAAAGCAAAAAAAAAAAAAAAAGTTTTGGGATTAACGTTTATGAATATTGGCCATTAAATACCTGTTTTAGGATCTCATCCAGCAAACCCATATTGGCCTCCTGAGCCTTTATTGTGTGGGAGAAGAATGCATAAGTCTTCTTGGGCATTAATTTTTCCTCTGGTGGTCTTTTAACTCCCAAAATTAGACAAGCTTCAGAAATATCCTCCTGGAGAATGCCACCAGCTTTGACATATTCCTGGGAATGCAAATTTGATTGAAAGTTAGTCCCCTGATTTGTTGTATTCATATTTTCTTTACTAAATAAATTTAGCAGTTAAAGGCACAAACTTTTGCAAGAATAAAACATAAGGAACAAATAATGGAAAAACTACTTCTAAAATTCTTACTTGCTGACTAAAGATGAATTTAACATGTTTGACTTTGGCAGCAAAAACAAAATTCAGAAAATTCAGCACATAATTTTACTTGAGAACAGTTAATAGCCACTAGCACACTAGAACACGTGATTTAAATATACTTGTAAAATATAGTTTTTTCAACAATGCTGTGAAACATGAAATGCTAAATAGTAGTTTATTGTTGTTATTGTTGTTTAGTTGCTAAGTTCTGTCTGACTCTTTGCAATCCCACAGACAGGAGCCTGGCAGGCTCTTCTGTCTGCAGAATTTCCTAGGCAAGCATACTGGAGCGGGTTGCCATTTTCTTCTCCAGGGGATCCTCTTGATCCAGGGATTGAACCCGTGTCTCCTGCATTGGCAGGTGGATTCTTTACCACTGAGCCACCAGGGAAGCCCGGTAATTTATTACTTGAGTATATTTTTAAAAGAAAGACATAAATCTGCAACATTTTCTTTTCTTTCTTTTTTTGGGGAGTGGGGTTCAATTCGTATTTACTATTGTCCTACTCTGTACAGTTGATTGTAATAGAGATGAGACAAAACCCAAAGAAAGACAGACAAGGTTCCTCCTGTAAAGGGGCTCACAAAATACTGTAGAAAGAATCAGAGGCACAATGTATTAGGTTGAATTCAAAAGAATAGTATGATTATTCTTACTTAATATGAATAATCATTACTTAATGATAATTAGTATGGTTATTAATAACCTAAATGATATATTAATTTAACAGATATTAAGATAACTCCCAGGAGAGATGATCATGGAAATATAGAAATTTAAATTAATCTAAAAGGCTGAGTAGGATTTGGAGGAACAGAGAGAGGAAATACAAGGTGGTAATACCAGTAAGAGGCATTGAAGAAACACATACAAATATGGAGATGGGAAAGTAAGGAGATGTTTAGGGCATAATAAGTGAATCAGTTTAGAAAAGTAGAGTCAATATTATCATGGTGAATATGAGTTTTATTGAATAAAAATTATAATCATTGGTATTTATTAATAAATTACTATATGCTTTGCTAAGCTCTTTGGGTGAATTATTTAATTCCTAAAACTCCCATGAGGTAGATGCTATTATTATCCCCATTTTATCAATGGGAAACCCGAGTCTTACACATTAAACTGAGATTTCATAACTAGTACATAGAGGCAACAAAGAATTATTTCAGATTTTTAAGTAAAGGGGTAGCATGATCCAGGCAGAATTTTTAAAGCATCAGAGGTGGCAGTTAAATAAAATGAAGATAAATCTAGTTAGGAATCTACTTGAAAGAAAGCATAAATCTAGAGGAGAGACAGTAAAAGTAATAAACATGGTCATGTCTGGTTTTTCTGAAAACAATCTGCCCATTTATAGTAGACTGGTTAAATACATCATGATAAATCAGACAGCAATAATAACAGAGTAATTACTACATAGACATTAAACAGAATGAAGCTGATTTCTATGAACTGACATGGACAGATTTCCAGGATATGCCTTCAGTTCAGTTCAGTTCAGTCACTCAGTCATGTCTAATTCTCTGTGAGCCCATGGACTACAGCACACCAGGTTTCGCTGTCTATCACCATCTCCCAGAGTTTGCTCAAACTCCATCCATTGAGTCAGTGATGCCATCAAACCACCTCATCCTCTGTCGTTCCCTTCTCCTTTTGCCTTCAATCTTTCCCAGCATCAGGGGATATGCCAAAGAACAAAGCAAGGTGTGAAAGAGTATATACAGTATACGAGGTTCTGTATAAGATTGAAAGGAAAGTAAGAAAACACATACACACATTTTTGTAAGAAGAAACAGGAATGATAGATCAGAAACTAATGAAAACAGTAACCTACAAGGTAGATAGGAATGGGACGTGGGGGATTAAGATAAGAGCAAGACTTCTCTGTGTTGGATCTTTTTATAAGGTTTTAATCTTCAAAGGGGCTTCCCTTGTGGCTCAGCTGGTAAAGAACCCCCCTGAAATGTGGAAGACCTAGATTCGATCCCTGAGTTGGGAAGATCCCCTGGAGAAGGGAAAGGCTACCCACTCCAGTACTCTGGCCTAGAGGATTCCATGGACTGTATAGCCCATGGGGTCGCAAAGAGTCGGACACGACTGAGCGACTTTCATTTTCACTATGTGGCTCAGCACTAAAGAATTCACCTGCAGTGCAGGAGATGTGAGTTCAGTCCCTGGGTGGGGAAGATCCCCTGGAGGAGGAAATGGACACCCAATCTAGTATTCTTGCCTGGAAATCCCATAGACAGAGGAGCTAGAGGGCTACAGTCCATGGGCTCACAAAGAGTCAGACACGATTTAACGACTGAAAAACAGCAACAAAATCTTTAAAGCTTATAAATATTTAACTTATTTTAAAAATAAATCAAAAAGAATTTAAAAGCAAATGTTAAAATTTAATAGAAACAAAAACAAATAAATCCAACTGGATAGCACATTGACATGTAACCACATAGAAAAACTAGTTCAGATATGTTTTGAACACAGCACTCTGAATATTCTTTGTGAGATGCATTCTAAAGGCAAAAAAACATTCTTCTAAGAAATATTAAATTCCATTCAGTATTTTCTTACTGAGGACAGAGGATGAGATGGTTGGATGGCATCACCGACTCAATGGACATGAATTTGAGTTGGTGATGGACAGGGAAGCCTTGCGTGCTGCAGTCCACGGGGTCGCAAAGAGTCGGCTATGACTGGACTGAACTGAACTGAATATTATATTCGTTTCAGGTATATACCAAAATTACTTTCGGGTGTAAACATTATATTAGTTTCAGGTGTATACCAAAATTAGTTTCAGGTGTATACATTGCAAAAGGATCACCAAAATAAGCCTAGTTAACAGTAAACCTAGTACTGTTCTAGATTAAAAGAACTAAAGATACATAATAATAAATTCAATGAACCTTATTTAAACCTTGCTTAAAATAAAAATCATAAAAAACATTTGGGACAAAGGGGAATTTGAAATGGGTATGTGTGGTGATCCTGTGGAATTATCAATTTCTTAGGTGTGAAAATGAAACGACAGTTATGGCTATGTAGGAAGACGACTTATTCCTAGGAAATACGTACTGAAGCATTTAGAGAGAAAGTGTCATTGTCTGCAGCATATTTTCAAATGGCTCACAAAAGAAAAACCACGTGCGTGTCTCTAAAGTCAAAATAAAAGTTAAATCTGTGTCATAAGACTATGGTGAAGAACGAAGAGAATGATGAATGTGAGGTGACTGGCAAGGTTAGGACTCATGAACAAACTCTACAAAGTAAAGCATTTCCTGGAAACATCCTAGAACCAGGGTCGCACATGAAAGAATGATGGGGAGGATGTCATCCCTAAACTGGAGAAAGCATGGAATGAGGTGAAAACAATACTTATTGGCTAAATTCTGGGCTCAAGAAAGTAGGAGACTAGAAGTCTCCTAACTATATAATCTCACTACAACCGAAGTAAAGAAATACTGTTGTGTGGTCCTTAAGTGACACTAGCAAACGTTTTGAGCTTCCCTAGTGGCTCAGACGGTAAAGAATCCGCCTGCAATATGGGAGACCTGGGTTTGACCCCTGCGTTGGGAAGATCCCCTGGAGGAGGGCACGGCAACCCACTCCAGTATTCTTGTCTGGAGAATGGACGGAGGAGCCTGACAGGTCGCAGAGTTGGACACAACTGAGCGAATAAGCACAGCACAGCCCAGCTAACATGTTACGTTCACTCAGATGCTCTGTAATTTTCATACATAGAGGCATTTCACTTTCACATATCTTTACAAATTAGAAATATTACCTTATCATGAATGGCTCGCCGATTGGAAGGCTGTATTAAGACCTTGTATCCCAGATTGGTGATCCCTTTGACGTGCCGGGGAGCCAGAGGAGCCCGCCTTTCCCAGGCATTCACATCCTCCCGCCTCAAGGCCATCACCGCCTTGTGGTGAAGCCCTCTGGAGAGGCCGGGGCTCAGCCTGCCCAGTTTGGTTCTGGACACCCGCAGCATCATGAAACCTGGTGACTGTAGAGACACTGTGAGAGCTGGACGATGAAAGGCAGGGGCACTCACAGGTCAGCTCTGGTCTCCTGAGAAATCTGCTGTAAAATCCAACCAGCCCGGGTGGTGACAGATTCAAGGTGCAGAAGGGAGAGGGGAAACCTGGATGACATTACAGTGCTCCTTTACCAAACCAAAACTGAACTTTCACAAACAAAGGTAAATCCAAAATTAAAAAAACAAAAAGTTCCAAGCACTGACAGGATGCTAATCAATATTCTCTATGTCAAAATCATCTTTTTAAAATATATGTTTTATCAAACCATACATTCAGCACAAAGGATTTAAGCAAGTAAATCTATAATAAAATATAGGAAGATCATTTATACCAATTTTAATGATGAAAATTTTAGAATCCTTTCATAATGTACAAGATCCTTGACAATCTAGCTCCAACCTCCTTCCAGTTTAATCTCTGATCATTTCCTAAACTAGTTCGACTCAGTGTGTTTTACAGCCTGTTGTCGGTCACTGAACTGCTTTTTACTGGTCCAGGATGATATATGCACAGAAATAGAAAGTAGGCACTTAGAAATCTTTATATGACAGGGTCATTTTTTCTAGTAATTCATTGGTACTGAATTTTATAAAAGCATTGGTTCTGGCAGACTGGAAACTTAAGAAAACAAAACAAACATGTTTTTCACCACAGCTGTTAGAAGCTGGAAAGCATACCCCTAAACCCCTGCCCCACCTGACACCCCTCAGCCTCACTTTGCTGACCCTGTTGTTGCTTTTCGTCTTTCCAACCTGTCCTCTACCCTACCACCCCTCCCTGCTATTACATTAAACCCAGACCTGTCTTAATCAGTTCTCTAACTGCTGTCCCAGATTATATAACTCTATTCATTTGTTCAATTAAGAAATATTTACAAGAGGCTTACTATGTGTCAGCACAGAGTAAACTGTACAAAAAATTTTTAAGCATAAATACTAAACAGTTTTCAAATGGGAACATAAACTTAGTAGTCAGAGGTTATTTCAGATCATTTGGATGCTAAACCTTGCTTTTCTATGTTTAAGGTTGGCATCAAAATATAGATACTAAATGATCTTACATCTTCCAGAAATTCCCTAGCATATAGAAAAATTCTTATGGAACACATTTCTGTTACATCAGACTGCAATCTCTAAATCAGACCCACCTTAAAGAGAGGGAAGCTTTGTTGAAACAATGGAACATACAAGTACATTTCCTATAGGCGAACTACTTATCACCCTAGATAGAAAATTTATTGGATAACTCACAACACAGAGTAAAAGAATAAAGCAAACAGCAAGAAGTCCAGCTAAGAAGGCTTTAGAAGAAGGGCAGGGAGAGAAAACACAGCACACAGCAAGTAAACAGTCTGATCATGAGGAGTTCAGGCTAACTTTTACTCAGGCCAAATACATTTCAGTAAGACTAGTTCTTACAAATGCATTTCAGTAAGTACATCGACATTTCAGTAAGACTGTTACCTACTCTATCTAAGGCTTTGGTTTATATATATAGCTTTGTTTTTAAACAGACTATGTTAAGTCCAAGCCCATAACATTTATTCTCCCTCCAGCCAAAGGAAAATCTGCAACATCTCATAGAACTTGCACCCACATGTTTACGAATGAAATCAGTTTCAAAGACAAATGATTCTTCTCAACATACTGACAAGCCCACAAACGGTCGCATCTTCCCAGCAGGGGTTCTATCTCCCATACCATGGGTGACCAAGTGACCCTAATCTTCTATACTTAGTAGCAGTTCTTGGCACAAAGATTCAGAAACCTAGCCAAGTAATTCAAGTCTCTCTCCTCAGCCCAAGTTTGATTTATAACCACAGCTTCCCCTTTCTCAGAAACACTCTTCTGACTTCTCCTCTTCCCTTTGTTTGGAGTCGGGGGAGTGGTGTGGGAGGAGACACAGACACATACACTCACGTAATACACACACGTGTTTGCAGAGGCAGACTTTCCTGGGGAAGAGGAAACGAAAGTAGCAGAGGCTGACCTTCTCTGTTTTATTTAGGAAACTACTTTCACTTTTTGTAGGGAATTCTTGAATCCCAATTCCCAACACTTTGTTTTTAAAGAAATAGGACAATAGTTATCACTGATTTAACTTTATATGTCAAGCACTACACTGAGCACTTTATATACAGTATTTCATTTCCTCCTTGTGGCAATCTAATTAAGCAGGTACTATTATTCTCATCATTTTACAGATGAAGCAACTAAAGTGAAATCCGACTAGCATGGTTGTTTTTAAGCCAGAGACGAATCCCTAGGTTAACAGTTAATGCTAGGGATTCTTCTTCGCCAAAGCCTGCAAATCCATGCCTCTTATATCCAATGCATGTTACTACTGCCAGCTCAATTCAGAAAGAAATCAGATCCATATGGTATCGACTGTATGACCAGTTCTCCCACAGCATGCGGTGCCTCCATCAACCCTTTCCTACATGCCACCAAAACTCCATCCTGAGTCCTGGCCAAGGTAAATTTTAAGTTTCTGGATGCTTAGTAAGGGGATGATTATAGAGAATCTGATTATATCAGTAACTGCTTGAGCCTTGAGTCTTGGTCTCAAGTATAGAACTTTCTGGGACCACCATTCATTTCATTCTCAGGTCATCAAGAAATACGTAACAGTGAGAATTTCTGAATTGCTCCAAGATAGAGTATGCACAGAGTCGGACATAATTGAGCAACTGAACTGAACTGAGGGTATTATGACTCATTAGAAAAGACCCTGATGTTGGGAAAGATTGAAGGCAGGAGGAGAAGGGGACAACAGAGGATGAGATGGTTGGATGGCATCACTGACTCTATGGACATGAGTTTGAGCAAACTCCGGGAGATAGTGAAGGACAGGGAAGCCAGGCATGCTGCAGTCCATGGGGTTGCAAAGAGTCGGACAAGACTGAGCAACTCAACAATAAAGTACAAAACAGAGTTAGGCTTGGCCCCTTCTAATTTCTGTTGCTTTCACTGGGACATGTAAAAAGGATTACACATTCTTTATTAAAGAAAATTTAAGGCCATATCATCTATCTCTAGCCCCCAAATCAGAAATGTGCTCTTTGTCCATATATTTTAGATCTTTGAAATAATTCCACTAGAATACAATCCAGTGACTCTCTAAAACCACCAAATCACAGGGGGAGATTCCTCAATGTCAAGTTGTTTGCATACAATCAGGCATACATTTTGGTTAAATTTAGAGTGACTAAGGATGGAGTAGCCTTCAGTTGACTAAAATAAATAAAGGGTGAGAAATGCAAATGATTTATACCCTCACTTCCAGTTTATTCAAAACATGCAAGTGTATTTAAAAAGCCACAATGGGACTTCCCTGGTGGTTCATTGGCTAAGACTCCAAGCTCCCAAGGCAGGGGGCCCAGGTCTAATCCCTGGTCAGGGAACTAGACCCCACATGCCACAACTAAAGATCCCACAAGCCGCAAAGAAGATGGAAGATCCTGTGTGCTGCAACTAAGACCTGGCACAGCCAAATATATAAATATATTTTTAAAACTAAAAATAAATAAATAAAAGCCATAGTTTCCCAGGAAGCCCTGATACAATAAAGGCAAGCAACTGCATGACCATGGGTCTTCGCCCACGCTACATATTTGGCATCCAGACCATAATGACCCTGAAGAGGTTCATAAGAGTTCCAAATGAACAGAACACCTAGTGATAGCCTAGAACTCCTCCAAGTACCTCCCAACCCCAAGGCTTGCTAGAACGAGGCATGAACATGAGGCTTGAACAACACTGTCCTCCATACTTCTATTTCCTGTTGCATAGATATATTCTTTTAATGTTAAACTGGTTACAAAATGAAAGTGAAAGTGAAGTCTCTCAGTTGTGTCCAACTCTTTGGAACCCCATGGACTATAGCCTACCAGGCTCCTCCATCCATCCATGGGATTTTCCAGGCAAGAGTACTGGAGTAGGTTGCCATTTCCTTCTCCAGGGGGATCTTCCCGACCCAGGGATCGAACCCGGGTCTCCCACATTGTAGGCAGATGCTCTTACCATCTAAGCCACCAGGGAAGTCCGGTTACAAAACAGTTAACTAGAAGTAAAAACAAGTAGACTTGGAGGGGGAGGCGTATCTGTTAGTGTTAATTAACTGATCTAAAATTATCATGTGTTCTCAAGTCCATCAACTATTCAAAGTCATCCAAAGATAATACGACCTGCCAGTCTCCTGGTCTCTAGCCCACAAATGTAGCTTCACTGAGATGGAATGCAAAGTTAGTTCTGAATTGGATCCACAATGTTTATTTGTTTGTGTCTTTGTTAAACTCTATAAATTCTTTGAAGAAATGACTTGTTTTCCTCATCTCTATATTTCCAGTGACTTCCCTACAGGAGAATTTAAATGTTTGGCGACAGAATGAATAAATAAATGAGCAGATTTAAATGAATGTCATAAAGACCAGTGAAGCAAACAAAATAGACTCATGAATAAGAACAGGGATTCATATTTGCCACTGGCCCAACAAGGCTCACAAAAGAGCTAATCTCTTGCCAAGATCTCATAGACCAATGAATATTATGAAATACAAATAAAAATGGTATTAAAATCCAGATCTGGTTGCTGAGACATAGAACTAGACATGGGACTCCTTCCTTGACTTCAATTTCATAATTCAGGCTGGAATATAAAGATAACATCCTTTTCAGCTTTAATATGCTGATTCTATTAAATATAGTATATAGAGGATGAGGTGGTTAGATGGCATCACTGATTCAGTGGACATGAATTTGAGCAAACTCCCAGAGACAGTGAAGGACGGTTCATGGGGTCGCAAAGAATCGGACACGACTTAGCAGCTGAACAACAACATTAAGCATAGTAGTGACTGGACACTGTGGATTACAAAGGCATTCAAATTTTAGAACATAAATAGGCACTCTGACTCATGAAGATCCAGCCAAAGTACACAAACAGGGAAACAAAATACCAAAAGCACTATAGAGAAAGACAGGATATTCACCTAAGTTACCTGCATTAACTGCAGTGACCATGAGCCAAAAATAGGAGGGGGATACCTCACAAAAAATTCTGACTACTCTCCTCCATAAATGGCCTGGGTTCCTCTGCTTCCCACTTACTCAAAGACCTTGGTGAGTAACTTAATCTGTCTGTACTTCACCTGCAAAATGGGATATATACCTACCTCACAGGGTTATTGAGAAGTTTATTTGCACTGAGGCATAAAGTGCTGAGCACTGCCTTACATGTCATTAAACACTCAGTAAATGTTTAAGCAAATGGCTGCAAGGCTGCCCTCTCCTCAGAGGTAAACACAGCCATCCATCACCCCTGACAGTTGAACATCACTTTCCCTTCCTCTGGGTCACACTGTGGGGAGGCCTTCACAATGACTCCATGTTCATCCCTCCCTCTTCTTACTTTTTTAGAAAAAAAAAAAAAAGCCCAGTAAGCCTTCTCGTTACCTTTACCCTTCAGGCATGAGGGTTCAAGATAATAAGTTAACACTTTAATACTATATTTCATCAAATTTACTTTTTTTTTCTTCACATTTTAGCATCCTTGAAAGGAGGATGCATCTTATAATTGACTGTATCTTAATTCTATGAATATGGTAATAACATTGTTGGTTACTTTCCATTCCAGATATACAGCATTTCTGTGATTCCACAAATTCCATAGAAATTTCTGTGGCCTCACCACAGAAACTTGTCACTGTTTGTAGTGTTATCTCTGTGAGAAAATTAATAAAAGAATATTTGGAAAAAATGAAAAGTTTGCGTCAAATGGGATTGGTTACCCACCAAAGATCATTTCCAAAATCCTGCTAATGCTTAGAGGACTGGTTAGTTATGGGATAAATTTTCAATGACAAATAAATCAGAGTTCTGATGATGCTGTCACCAATAACAAGCGAGGCTGATAACAAATAGGATTTTCTGGAGAGTGGGAAAGTCATTTGGGGACACTGACTTAAACCTTTGTCCTCCTAGCTCATTTTGCAGAAGGGCCACCAGGTTACACAGTTAGAATGTCCTGTGGCCCATAGGTTCACTCCTCTTTATAGCAGAAAAGGGGGAGCGAGAGAGGGAGCAGTTGCCAACACACATACACATATAGAAGCCGTCCACACCAAGTGTCATGGCTGGTTTTTGTTTGTTTGTTTAATATAGAGTTATGCTACTGCTGCTCAGTCGTGTCCAACTCTGTGCGACCCCAGAGAGGGCAGCCCACCAGGCTCCTCTGTCCCTGGGATTTTCCTGGCAAGAACACTGGAGTGGGTTGCCATTTCCTTCTCCGAATATAGAGTATATGAAAGCCATATGTCAAAGTGGAGGACAGTTCACTCCCGTGCACAACTAGGTCGCCCTAATCAGTTACATTTTCACAGCCGAATAGCAACATCAAAAAATGCTTGTCTTCGTTCCAGTTACTAAACACATTCTTTCCCTCTCTCCACGCAACAACCCACTTCCACTCTCCTAAAATCAGTACCTGGAAAGCATATTTCTTCCAGAAGTAGCCAGGGCATTTAGCCCCATTGAGTTAAACAGGGTATTTCACTGCTTCTAACCGCGCCCGCTCCGCGGGTGAACTGTCCCACTGGCCCGCAGAGCGCCTGCGAGGTCTCAGAAATTCAGGAGACGCTGATATCCAAACATTCAACTTCCGCACTCTTCCCGTCAGAGGATGGAGGGGGACGGCCTCCATCTCAGAGAAAGGTCAGGTCCACATGGGCAGTGTGAATAAGTCTGTGATCCGAATTTGTTTAAGCAGGCTAGGGGCTTAAAAGGTCAACCAGTAACTGCGCCGAAAGAAAGCTTGGGGGTGCGAGCGTGCTGGGCCGGAGGGGCGGTGCCCGCCGCCATCTGCCTTCCACCCTCCCGCAGCCGCCTGTCTAAATAAGCACGCAGTCCAAGAATTAACAGAGGCTTTGTTCTACAACTTCAATACCAATTCTTTACTCCCCAGCAACCGCCCCCCACCTCAGCCCTGGCCAAAAAAGAAATCCATATTGCCATCCCTTCTCCCGCCTATACAGAAATTCCGGGGCTGCGCCCACTGCCCCCGACTTCCCACCCCTCGTCCGCAGGGAAACGCTTGGAGGGAGGCCTGGAGAAGAGAACGCTCTTCACGCTCTTCCCCATTCTTGTCCCGGCAACGGCCGGCGTCCGCGGAGCTCCCGGGTCCCCAGCGCCGCAGGGAGGAGTAGGCAGAACACTCGCCCGCACCTCCGGGCGGATAGGCAGAGCCCCGCCAGCGGTCTCAGGCTCATCTCACAGGCTGAGCCCACTGCCCATCAGCTCAGCTCCTCCTGGCACCCACCCCACCCCACCACCCCCTCACCTCGTCCGGTCCCCGCCGCCTTTGAGCTCCGGGACCCGGGGAGGGGAGGCTCCAAATTCCCAGCCGAAATTGGGATGCAGGCGATGAGGAGGAGGTGTTTGCTCAACTTAGGACGTCATGACTCCTCCTCCGCAGCCAATCAGCGCCCGCCCTGAGGGAACAACCTTCTTCTCCGCCAATCGGCGGCGCTGCCAGGTACTAGGTCATGCCCTGCCCCGGCTCCACCCCGAAAATCTTTCTGCCTGTTTAGATCTCTGACCTACGTCCGTAGCCGGGGACCTCACGTCCTTCCAGGACGGTTATTGACCAAGTTTGTAACTGCCCGCAGCAGGAGACAGGCGGAGACGGTGAAGGGAATAGTCTGAATGTTACATGTTCAACAGATGGATGTATGTCCTGGGGAAAAAAAAAATAAAGTTTCAAACTCGTTTAGCAGTATGCACTTCTGAAAACATTTTCACAGCCTCACAACAAAACTGTGAAGCCTGATGACCGTTCTTAGAGCAGTTTTAGAGTCCAGCAAACGGAGACTGAGAAATTAAGTGTCGTGTGTCCACATCCAGTGAATATTAATTTTCATCAATGACTTTAATAATTTCACTATTGAACTTTATTCTTATAAATAGTGTGTAGGCCCAGAGGTTTTTTGCTCAAATCAATGAGATGATCAGAGTTGCATGCTTAAGGGAATATGGTCTAGGTAGTGTATAGAAGGGATTTGAGTAAAAGTGATAGTAAAAACTTTAAAAGGACAGAGTCAACACCACGGGTAAGGATGACAGGTTAGAGGAAGAACTGAAGCAAATTTGGTGTTTCAAGCTTGGCTAAGTGGTGATTAGGAACCCGGTGATACTGAGAACAGTGCAGAGAAACATAGCAAGAAGGGAAAGCTTTAGAGGAATGATTAGGAATATGATCTTGGCTATGTAAAGCTAAAGATACAGAGGGAAAACTCAACTTCTAGAGAGGGCTCTAATTTTCTTTGTAATTGGAGATATGAGTGGAATTTATAAAAATGTTCTAGGTTCAATATTGTTGACATGAGAGTTGTTTCTCTTGTTGCAAGCATGGGCCCTAGGGCTCTCAGACTTCAGTAAAGGCACTAGGGCTCAGTAGCTATGGTTCCCGGACTCTGGAGCACAGGTTCAATAGCTGTAGCACATGGCTTAATTGCTCTGTGGCATGTGGAATCTTCCTGTTAGGTAGTTAGAATAGGGAAAAGGAGTCCAGAATGGCGGTGGCTGAAAGACAAGGAACGGCGTGCCCTCACCCCTCGAGGATGGGTTTACCTGTTATTATCTAAATAAAATAGAGCTGTAACATGGAGCTGCAACACTGATCTGTCTAAGAGCTATAACACGGTCCGTTTGAGACCTGAGAGCTAAAACACGGTCTGTCCAAGACCCAAGAGCTGTGACACGCCGAGGCGGCTTTAATGTCCGTCACTCCAAATCTTTGTTGTGACGAGACAAAACCAAGGAGTATACACTCGCCTGGCATTCCCAGACTAGGGATCAAACCCACGTCTCCTACGTTGGCAGGCAGACTCTTTACCATTGAACCCCCAGGGAAGCCATAGTCAGGGCTTCTAAAGAACACTGGACTTTGTCATATATGCGTGGATCCTTAATATTCATTGGGTGTGGATATGCTATACTTAATCTTTCAGTCTCAGCTTGCTGAATTCTATAACTGTTCTAAGAACTGTCATCTGGCTTCACAGGCTTGTTATGAGGCTGTGAAATACTTCGGAAAGTGCATATCACTAAACAGATGTGATAGTCATGAGCTCAAACCTTTTTTCCAGGAGATACACACGCCTGTGTAGTGTGTCATGCCCAGACTCTTTTGCCCACCGTCCTTCATACAATGTTTGAGTTCCTTCAAGGTATGGCCAAAACCAGCCATCTCAGCTTTATTTCAACAGCAACACCAGCCTGAAAAGAATAGTGAACCACAATCTGTCCTTTGTTATCTCCTAAGGATTAAGAGCCTGGATCAGAATCCAAACTTTTCCTCCTCAAAGTATAAATCATGGACAAGCTACTTAGTTTTCAAAAAAACCTAGGTTTCCTTATCTATTAATAGGAAAATAATAGGGACTACTTCAGGGGTAATTGCGGGGATATAAAATGAGATGATGTCCAAAGTGCTCTGCCAAGCATCTAGCTAAGAAACAGGCAATTATTATTTATTTTCCCAAAGTCTCTTGTTGTTTATTTATCTGCAGTTCTCTGTCATTTCAATTGGGTAAATTAGGAGACATGAAGGGAGTGTATGCAGGGATAAAGAAGGGCAACAAATAAAAGATGGTAATGCCCACTTGCTCCCCGGAACTAGAAATGGTGAGAAACCTGTAGGCCTTAATAGGTCCAGAGGAAGAGACAGTTACCAGAACACAGAAAGAGCTCTAGCTGGGTTGTTGCAGAAGCTATAGGGAAAGCCACCAGACAGTGGTGACTTTTGACAGGAAGGGAGATGCCTAAGGAATCAATAACCCTGCCCAGAGATGGAGTTATCTAAGGCAGGGGTCAATAAACTTTTTTTTTTTCTGTAAAGGACCAGAAAATTAATATTTTAGGCTTTGCAGGCCATTAAATCTCTGTCACAATTCACCAACTCTGACATTTGGAGGCTAAAAGCAGCCACAGACAATACTTAAATGGATGAGCATGGCTATGTGCCAATAAAATGCTGTTTGTAAAAATTAACTGAAGGCTAGATTTGGACCCTGGGTCATAGTTTGCAGAACCCCAGCCCATAGAATGAATAACCCTACTTCCTTCTCCTGCCCTCCCACCTCCTGCTAGTGCTTTCTACAAATTGGACACAAGGAAAACCAGAGGGCTGGTACAGTCCATAAAGGTCAACCCTTCAGGGACAGAGCAGGTACAGAGGAGAAAGGAGTTCTAGAAGGTTCAAAGGAGCATATTCAACACAAAAGGTATTCAAGACATGCTTGTTGAAATGAATGATTCGTCACCGTGAATTACCCTGCAAACGGTGGAACACTTGCAGGAAAACTATCAAAACTGCATCCCTGAATGGGCACAGCCAGGAAAGGCTCCTGGATTGTGGTGACTCTGGAGCCTGTGATGCTCCGTTAGCGCTCTCTTTGCTTTATTTTGAAATCCTGTGCACTTCTGAGCTGGTAATGAAATATTAACCTGGCCAAAAGAAAAATCCTTCCTTCAAATTCCAAACCATCACTCAGATGTTTACAGTGCTCAAAGATTTTGCAAAATATGCACATGAGAAATACTCATCCTTAAAATGGGAGAATTCAAAGGTTTTTCATCATAGTGACTGTTGTAATAAGTGTGACAGGTATCAGAAATTTCTTCACAATTGAGAGACAATAGATGCAAGAAAAATAAGGCTTGGATACACCTAAAGAGTTTCCACAGGACTTCTGCAGTCAATCCTTCAGACTCCTTCAATAGGGGAGAACCCTTCCACCCATGTGGGGTGTTAGGTCAATATTCTTGAAATTGGAAAGTTGGGTCTAGGCCACTCAAGTTGCCTCTCTTTCTCCACATTCTTCGATTTTCTTCCCTTCTTGTTCCTTACTTTGGTTCTGTTCTTCCTGAGAGGCATGAGGGTAGTAGTTAGGTATGTGAGCATTAGGGAGCCAGCCTTAGACTTCATCCTTCCTTCACCAACTCTCTAGCAAGTCATTTCCCCATCAGGACATTGGGAAACATCACAATGTTCTCAAGAAGATTAAGTGATGGACATTCTCAATATGCATGAACTGTTATTGGGGTTTACTATTTTACTCTGTTTCATGCACTCCTTTCTTTCTATTCAGAACCCATTCTCAATCTTATGTGAACTTTGCTATAAAAAGAAAAGAGGTGGGGAATACTTGTAACTCTATGGCTGATTCGTATCCATGTATGACAAAACCCACTGAAATGTTGTGAAGTAATTAGCCTCCAACTAATAAAATAAATAAATAAATAAAAAGAAAAGAGGTGGACATTTGATCTATTGCTCTCTCAAGACTCTATATTTCTCACATGAACAGTAAATTTCACAGTATCACCTTTATCACTCACCCTAATAAGATATTCAACTTGTTATAAATAAATTTCTTACTGACAGGAAGTACCAAATCTTATGTTGTTTAAAATAAGAAATAGTTTAGAAAAGAAAAATTTCTAAGTGACAATTACTATTGTTGCCTAACTCCCAAATTTCCTTGGAAGGAAATGTACCTCCTTTACCACCAAGGAATTTAAAAATCTGATTAGGTAAGATAATGTGAACCATCCACAGAAAAATCACTACTGAAAACAGGTTCTGGGTGGAGATAGTGATGTCCTGGGGGATTATATCTACCCCCACCTTAGATGAATGAAGTAGAGAAAACTACTTTTTATTTCACCTCCTCTGCCAGTACCATTACCATTATTTAAGGAGCCTTCCTGAAAAAAAAATTTAAGAAAATTCCAAGGCCCAGGATCAACATTTGTTGGTTTCATAAAATCCCCAAGAGTTTACAACATCCCTCAAGAGTTATGCCTCAAGGCTTAAGTCATTGGACAGGTTTGCTGCTCATCATCACCTGCTTAGTAATTGTTATTATAAGTCTACCAGGAACTCTAAATTTCCAGTTCCACATCTCTGCATTTTATAAATTGGGTAACAATAATATGCTATGGTAATACAAGCAAATCAGGGAAATGCAAATTTTGGAATATATTTTGGAATATATCTCCCTGGCAAATAATGAATCAAATATATTCAAATGTGACTAAAACATATTCAAATCAAGGAAGGAAAACCGGTGTTCCTCCTCTCAGCCTTGTTTGAATGAAAATCTCAAAAGAGAAGATGTCTTAAAGGACTGAGAAAAGATTGGAGAAAGGAGGAAGTATTTAAAGCAAAAATAAAATACAAGTGCAGTTTTTCTGGAGTCATCATCAGTGTAATTGAGCTGGAGACAAACAGAAGGCCAAGATGAGGAGGTAGGAGGGTCAAGGGTTTCTCATTCTAGTCCTGGTTTGGGTTAGAGAAAGGATGAAACCAATCCTTTACTGTAGTCATCTCACTCTAGAGACAGGAAGAAGAAAAGAATATACATATTGTTTTCTGCAGTGTAAGAAGCAGCAGCTAGGAAAAATAAACTCAGCATAGACAAGGTCACATCAGGAAGCAGGAAGTCAGGTGGAGAATGTATCCCTGACATTGACCTGACTCTCATGATCATTGCCATCTGTATAGCTCCCCAGAAACAAACATAATAGAATTTGAAAGGAAGAAAAAACATCAAAGGAAGGTGCTCATTGAATGGTGTAGTGTGGACATTGCCCATGACAGGCACAGTCTTGTCCATCATTCTCATTTATCATTATTGAATGACCTAAAATAAAACAAAGGCAAAAGTGTGAAAGACAAGAATTTGCTCCATACAGAGATTATTTCCTGGGCCCATAAATGCGGGCTAACTCCAAATATTTCTTAGATACTTTGTAAACATAGTTTAAATAAACACAATCCCTACCCTAAGAGGCTAAATGCCCACAGTGTCAAAGTTGTGTCAAGGCAAACACCACAGTAATGAATAAACTCTTAGGAGTCCAAGACATGTGCTCTGTCTTTGGAAACTTCTGGTGTCCATTGCCCACTCTAAACCCACCTGAGTCTGAGGGATCTGTGCAGTTTTGTGAAAGAAATAGATTTAGACCAAGGATGAAGTGGGAACAAAATGAGGAAGAGTGGAGAAAACAAGGATAAAGAATGAAGTGGGTAGAAGTGAGAGGCCAGGAGCAGGAGGCTTAAGGCAAAGTTTACTCACTGGGTACAAGTCCAGTGCGAGGGAGACCAGAGAATGAGTTGCCACAGAGAACAGAAAAGAAAGGGGTTTCAGAACGACAAAGCAAAGATTGGGGGACGATACCCACATCCTAGAGCACCTCTGTTGAATTTTAAGAAGGAATTCAGTTCAAGAAAACTTTCACTGCTAGAAACCACTTCTGCTTCTTTCCTGCCTCTTTCTAGGGCACAGGCTACCTGGCCTGCTTACATATTCAGCTTCTTGGCTGCCATGAAAGCTCCATGGCTGGTAGATACCTGGCTGTGCCAGCTGATGAACCCGCAACAGAGAAATACCGTCTCTCTTGTCAGGGAGGGAACTCCATTCCTAGCACCTAATGGAATTCAGTGGATTTATAATGGATTGAATGGCACCCTCCTGCCCCAAAATTTATGTCCACCCAGAACCTTGAAATGTGACCTTATCTGGAAATAGAATCTTTACAGATAAAAAGAAGGAAAGAATCAAAACGAAATCATACCTGATTCAGATGGCTTAAACCCATCGCAATATGTCTTTAAAAGAAAAGGACTCAGGAGACTTTCCTAGTGGTCTAGTGGTTAAGTCTCTGGCTCCCAATGCAAGGGGGCCCAGGTGTGATCCCTGGTCAGGAAACTAGATCCCACATCCCACACGCCACAACTTAAAAAAGATCTCACATGCCACAACTAAGACCTGGCACAGCCAAAAAAAAAAAAAAATAGACACACTAAGGGAAGAAGCCATGACAAACAGAGGTGAAGTTCTAGTACTGCAAGCCGAGGAACCCCAGAAACTACCAGGAACTTGAAGAAGCAAGGAAGAATTCTCCCATAGTGCCTACAAAGGGACTACAGCCTGGTCAACACCTTGATAGCAGACTTCCAGTCTCTAGAGCTGCGAAGCAATAAATTTATGTTGCTCTAAGTCCCCTTGTCCTGTCACTTCATGGCAAATTGTTGGAGAAAAAGTGGAAACAGTGGCAGATCTTATTTTCTTGGGCTCCAAAATCACTGTGGAAAGTGACTGCAGCCATGAAATTAAAAGACACTTGCTGCTTGGAAGGAAAGCTATAAGAAATCTAGACAAAATATTAAAAAGCAGAGACATCACTTTGCCAACAAAGATCCATATAGGCAAAGCTATGATTTTTCCAGTAGTTGTGTACAGATGTGAGAGTTGGACCATAAAGAAGGCTGCACACCGAAAAATTGATGCTTTGGAACTGTGGTGTTGGAGAAGACTCTTGAGAGTCCCTGGGACAGCAAGAAGATCAAACCAGTCAATCCTAAAGGAAATCAACTCTGAATATTCATTGGAAGGACTGTTGTTGAAGCTGAAACTCCAATGCTTTGGCCACCTGATGTGAAGAACTGACTCATTGAAAAAGACCCTGATGCTATGAAAGATTGAGGGCAAGAGGCGAAGGGGGCGACAGAGGATTAGATGGTTGGATGGCATCACCGACTCAGTGGACATGAGGTTGAGCAAACTCAGGGAGATAGTGAAGGACAGGGAAGCCTGGCACGCTGCAGTTCATGGGTCACAAGGAGTCGGACACAACTTAGTGACTGAACAACAACAACCCTAGTCATTGCCACTTTGTTACAGAGGCCCTTGAGAACCTAGTACAGACTTAATTCATCAAACAGCCAGATTGTCCCCCAATATTATGGTGATTGCTCATGTATCACTGAGGACACACACAAAAAAGTAAAATCATGCAATGAATAAAGAAGGTAGAAACATACAGTAACTGTATCGGCAGGAATTTAAATCAAGATCGCTTCTTTAGATTGATCTTTGAAAGGTTGTTTGCTCTAAATGTCTAAAGAAAATGAAATTGAGCTACAGCTTCATTGTGAGCTCTAAAATCAACCTGAAATACAGGTACACTGAGGATGATTGATTCTACTTTTAAAAGACCTACGCCTATGGATTTTGAAGAAATGCCCTTATACCTACAGTTTCTATAGACTCATTTAGCAAGAGTATTTCGCTTACAAAAATGCCTATATGAAAAGAGAATGGTGGAAACAAACATTTTTAATCACTCATCTCTGACAAGTCTCCTGTAACTCATGCTTCTTCATGAGGTAGATTGACAAAAAGCATACCAAAGTTTTCACTGGTGAGTACAATCTTGAAAATGGTAGTGTTGCTATTATTACATATGGTATACTGGGCACACTGGCCTGACAACATGAGTAAAAAGACAAGTATCACCCTCAAATGAAACATGAATAGCACCAAAATGGAGGCCTTCATCGCAGGACATGGGCTTCTCACTGTGGTGGCTGCTCTCCTGGAGCACACGCCCTAGGCTCTCTGGCTCAGCAGTTGTGGCACCTGGGCCTAGTGGCTCCTGGGAATGTGGAATATTCCTGGACCGGGATCAAACCCATGTCCCCTACATTGACAGGTAGATTCTTAACCACAAGACCACCAGGCAAGGCGTAGGAATTGTTTTTAAATGAATCACTGAAGGGATTTTCCGGGACCCTTTCAGGAGATCCCGTTTTCCTCTCAAGATCTCTATGGGATACAATCATGTAAACAAAACTGTAACTTAATTGCTTGTTTTCTGCCTGAAGCAATGAAACGATAACCCCAGAACTGTGAGATGCGTGGACTCGAAAAAGAAGGTGAACAGAATCTTGCCAATGAAAGACATCTGGTTAGGCCAGCAGTGTCCAGATCTCCATGTTAGAGACACAGAGGCAGATCCAGATTTGGGGGGCGCCTGAGACACCATCTGTTAGAACTTCTTCAATAAAAAACACAAAACTATAAATTTAAAATTAAGTACAATAATGAATTTTTATTTATACTAAGAAAAGAGTTCATGATGAATTATTAGGGGCTTGAAAATTCAGGTTCCATTCTTCTGAGATTTCCTCAGGCAATTTACCAAAAATGTTTACATAGAAATACTCCCTGGTTTCAACTCTGGCTTCCCTTCTCTACTGGGAATAATCCACAGTTCCCAGTCAAGCCCAGCACTCACAGGACTCTGGTAAGGGAGGGGCTGAAGCTGAAACCTATTCTCTTTAGCTACATCTAGTTCTGTAGAGAGGGTTGTGTCTACCTGTAATCAGACTTTCCTGCACAGGACAGAATACACTGTCAGGCAGTGACATGTGTATCTTATAAAAAAAATAATAATAAATCGACATTTTTGGCTTTTGAGTTCAATCTGCATGAGTCAGTCCCTAAGATCCCAGAGTGCTGATAACAATGATGACAGCTTGAATGTGGAGATTCTTACAAATAATATCATCCTGAGAATCCATGGTTGAACAACTAGTCACACACTATGTCTCTGATATCTCCAACAAGTACCACTGGCTCCATATATACAAGTTAGCAAGAAATACTGAGCTCTTCTCCTTCCTGGATACACACAAACACACATACACTCCCCCCACAAGATACAGCTTACTCCATTCTCTAAAGACCAATTATGACCTCAGTTTAGGAAGGATTTATATCTAATACAGTAGTTTCTCAACCTTGGCTGCTCATCAGATGCATAAGTAAGAAAAATCCTCTAATAAGAATGCATACAAAACAGATTTTAGAAAAAAAGAATGACTGACTCCAATGGGCCGAGGGGTCAACTCTGAAACAAGGTCATAGCCGTGCTGCTGTTCACGAAATGGATAGTAGAAGAGAGTTGTGCTTTTTAGAAAATAAGGAGTAAGTTTGCATGCATATCTAGTATGAGGTACCTACAGGATATACCCAGAAAAAGATGTTAAATAACCAAGTACTAGTTACATTCATACGTGTCTTCAGCTCCTGGTAAGTTGTGAATCCCATGAAGTCAGATAATATATCTTACACACATTTATATCCTTGGTGTCCAACTCAGGACCTGCAGTATAAAAGGAATTCAATACATATTTGATGAATGGATGAACAAACAAGCTAGTGTATGAAGTAAATGAACAGTGTTTGATAATCTGTTCAAAAGCTGTCATCAAAACCGAAGCTTTTCTGTGCACTTGCCAAGTCCCAAACAGGGATGAGAATTCTGATGCCTGAAGCCCTAACGCCTGAAAATCCTGATGTTTACTTTGTCCTCTTGGCTAGCAGGTTCTTCCAGAGACTAACTTCACTTGGATCCTCGGCTCCTTTCCCCCACAAGCCTATCAGTTAACACCACTACTTATTGCTATGATCTATAATGCCGATCTAGAATACCAGCTGTTGTCTTTGCCCATGTTCTCTGCGTTCTCTGCTCTCCACCACTTGTAGGTGCCTCCCACTGCCAACGGCTATCCTTATCTAGTCCCTCTCAAATTTTTTCTTCCTTCCATGGTATATTGTTGTACTGGCAGTAAAGGAATGGCAAACACAAAGACTGTAACTGAAAGAGTTCCATGAAAGAAGTATGGGCAAGGCTTAGTGAAACACTCACGGATCGTCAGCAAGAGTGGTGGATCATCACTACTTCACATCCAAAGGGACAAGAATGGGAATAGTGTTTCCAAAACCTAGAAAATGTTTGGGACCACAGAAGAGGAACTGAAGGACCAAAGCTATAGCTATAGAACACACCACTGCCACAACTCTGGCCAAGCACAAGTAAAGGTGCAAAGGGAATAAGTAACCCAATATGCTTCTCCTTTCACCTCCCAATACCCTG
The DNA here is from genome assembly GCF_019320065.1 of Cervus canadensis. Taxonomy (NCBI): domain Eukaryota; kingdom Metazoa; phylum Chordata; class Mammalia; order Artiodactyla; family Cervidae; genus Cervus; species Cervus canadensis. The sequence goes on from NC_057388.1 coordinate 81,998,848, forward strand.
TTATTGTTTCCCTTTGGCCAAACCCAGACAGAGGCCAAAGGACAAGGGAAGCCTGGTGATGGAATCCATAGAGGTCAGTGTCTGACACACAGAGGGTAAAGAGCATGGTATGGATCAATGTGTGAGGTGGGGGTATGCAAACACAGAATAAAGCATACCGTCCATTCATTGTGCTACTCAGCTTTTACCCTTGACCTTTGCCTAAGTGAAGAACTTGTGAACCCTGCACAGGAGAAACACAAAATCTCATCAGCTGTAGTGTCATGGTTGAGTGATATCAGTTCTGTCATACTTCCCACCCTTGGAATCTAGACTGTGATGTTAGCCACCACTGACACGCTTCATAAAATGTAAGAAGGAAAAAGAGGAAAACAATTCATTTAAAACTGCTGGGAAAGCTTTTTGTAAGTGGCTTCAAGACCTAAACCAATAACAACAGCTTCTGTGCTTTACCCCTCATTCCTCTACTTTCTACCAGCAACTTGGCTGAACAGAATTCTTTATCTGGTGGAGTTAACCAGACATTTTTGCCTGCAAAATCTGAGTCCTTGGTGTTTCAGGTTTATTGAGCTATTGGAATGTTCCATTGACTAGTGTTTTGAACTGGGAATTGTAGACTTTATCTTTTAATGTACACTCTCCAGAGTACCCAGAAGTGTCCGGTCCATTCCACAATCCACCTTATGGTTGCCATATCAGCTGAGTGGAAGACTATTTGGCTCCTCACTACTTTGTTGGCTTCCTGTACTCCATGGCATATATGTGTGCTGTGACTTCAGTCAGGTTCTACTCTTTGTGACCCCATTAACTGCAGCCCGCCAGGCTCTCCTGTCCATGGGATTCTCCAGGCAAGAATACTGGAGCGGGTTGCCATGCCCTCTTCCAGGGTATCTTCCCAACCCAGGGAGCGAATCAGAATCTTCTGAGTCTCCTGCATTGCAGACTGATTCTTTACTGCTTAGCCACTGCGGAAGCCCCGTACTCCACCCCATGCCACCTTTAATGATAATTTGAGTAATGTGATGTTATTATGTCCCGTGTCCTCCCAACAAGGATGGTGTCTCTGCATTCAAGTATGTGAATATCACAGCCTGAGAATTCCATTTTGAGGATCACTCTTGAGACCAACATAAGTCAGGGACTCAGCCAGGGACTCTAACTCAGAGTCCCTTGGCATATTTTTCCTGTATTCCAAACTTTGGCCAGAGTAGTTCATCAACCCGACTCAACAGGAGATCTTAGGGCAAACCCTGGGGATGAAATCCATAGAGGTCAGCCTCCTGGGCCCAGATCAAGTTAGAAACCTGGAGAATGGATGTGATAGAGCACTCAGATAATAATCAGCATCTGGTCACATCAACACTAAAAAAAAGAAAAAACTTGTTTTTTTAAGTTATAACTCTTGAATTATAAAATTTAAGGTTGAGAAGAGTTTTAAAGCTTCTTTACAAAACAAACATCAATATTTGTCCCTGTAAATCAATTAACATGAAAGACTAAATGAACGTGTGTATGTAAGACTCTCTACTCTAGAGGCTTGGGACCCCACTATCTAAATCCACTTCTAAATGGAAAGATTACTCAGCAAATCCCAACATGCCTTATAATTATTTTACTTTGATTATATTTTCCTTTTGAGGTTTAATGACATTGAATAACATGCTGATGTGATTTTGTTAGCATCTATCAATTTTAGAAATAATTTATTAAAATTATATTTTATATAATTATAACTGGAAATATTTTTCAATAATATTCTACATGTTTGCTAATGTGATTTGGAGCAAACAAAATTACCAGAGCATATCTGGACATTTTTTAAAATTTCCTGGAACTAATGAATATTCAACTCTTATCCTTATGATAGTAACAGTCCTTGGAACTGACATTCTCTTTGTTGAACTTTTGTGACCTGTTATGATGGCTTATAAAGTTGGGAATGATAAGTGTGAGTTATCCATGTAAATAAGGTTAAAATACAGTGTAATGTAAACACTAAGGAATATTTACAGTTGCTAACGAGTTTCAGTTGGAGAATTTATAGAGCTCTGCTACTGATGGATGGAAATTCAGTTTAACAGTACTGATTGCATTTAGCCTTGAAATGAAATGGAGAAGTGGGGAAGTAGATTGGGAAAAGTAATATTGGGAAAGGAGAAAGATATGTAATTGGAGGAGCTAAAGAATCACCAAAATAAAATCTTATTAACACTCAGCGTCAGGTTCCCCTGGTGGCTCAGTGGTAAAGGGTCTGCCTGCCAATGCAAGATACACAAGTTCAATCCCTGGTCCAGGAAGATCCCACATTCTACAGAGCAACTGAGCCCATGCATGACTGCTGAGCCTGTGCTCTAGAGCCCGAGAGCCGTAACCTCTGAGCCCACATGTTGCAACTACTGAAGCCCACACACCGTAAAGCCTGTGTTCTACAACAAGGGAAACCACAGCAATAAAAAGCCCTCACACTGCATCAAGAAAGTAGCCCCCACTTACGGCAACTAGAGGAAAACCATCACAGCAAAAAAGATCCAGCACAACCAAAAGTAAATAAATAATGAAATCAGGAATTTTAAAAAAAAGTCTCAGCATCCTGGCTGAAGAATCATCATTTCCATTTAAATGATTTTATCTGTATAATCTAATGTGGACTTGGTGTAACCTTAAGATCTCCAGACTCAGATATAACGGAAAACATGTAGATTTGTAGAAATACCCCAGTATAAAATTTTAGGGATTTGAGTTCTTTTACTTTAATTCTTGTCATAGTATTCCTAACAATATTTTGATGGTTGGCTTATGTTACTTTCATTCCGTGGAGAAGACTGATTCCTGTGCTGATGTATCTAAAGCAGGAATATAGGAAAACTATTTACATAAACACAGATAACTGATTCTTACATGAAATCAATGAGTTCCTAATTATTTTCTATAGGATATCAGTGAAAAATATGTAGCAAATGATCCTAAAGTACATGAAAATCATAACCTGAAAGGTTTCCATGAAAAAAAAAAAATAAAAACAAGTATGAACAATAGAGTGGTGAAGGTACAGGTCAGAATCTAAGAATATAATATATACTTTAGAAAGTCTTAAAAGAGAAATACAATCCATATTTTATGACAAGAAAAATTTGAACATAAAAATTTTTTCTTGGTCCATTGGCCTCCTCTCCCCCCATCTACTGTGCACTGTGTATCTCCATTATGCATCAGCAAAACCTCCCCATAGGCAGAAATACCTGCTCAACCATAAACGGCAACATTCTCCTAGCACCAATAAGATAATCCCTTAAAAGATAACATTCCTTCTTCATCTTATAAGGGGTCACAATGACCCACCACAGTGTACTTACAGATCTAGGATTGTGTCAGCTGTCAAAAATATACCATTTAAAGTACAACTCTCTTTCTCAAAACACTTATATCACTGTGCATTGACCTCTAATAGACTGGACAGTTCTCAGAGTGTCCTGAGATGCTGTTCCTGGGTGTGTGTTCTGTCCTGTCCAACTCCTTGCGACACTATGAACTATAGCCCACCAGCCTCCTCTGTCCATGGGGTTTTCCAGGCAAGAACACTGGACTGGGTTGCCATTTCCTTCTCCCAGGATCTTCTGGACCCAGGGATCAAATCCACTTCTCCTGCATTGCAGGCAGATTCTTTACCTCTTGTACCACTGGGGCTTCCCACTGTTCCTGGGTTATAATCCTCAATTTGGCTTGAATAAAATTTTCCTCTTCTTTCTTAGATCAACCAATTAAATTTTTATTGACACAAGAAATACATTTAAAATACAAATGTATACAGGGGTAAAAGACAAACAATGTGGTAATTATATGGTAATAAAGTGATAATCAGAAAAGTACCATCTCTGAACACCTACATGCCAAATATTGTGAAAAGTGTTAAAGCTATGATAGCCCATGCAAGCCATACACTATCCCATGAGGTAGATATTAATAGTCACAATCAATTTGAGAAAGCTGAGACTCAGAGAAGTTAAATGAAGACACACAGATCCCTGCTGAGGAATTAAGCTTAGGTCCATTTCCTGGCGGACTCCAAAGCTCAAGCTCTTAACCATGATGCTGTTATTCTCAGTAAGAGTAATTTGTGAATTTGAACCCAGATTAGTGATTAATTTTAGTAAGATGACTGCCTTTCTATACAATTTTCTATCCCAGAACTTGCCTGCTATGAGGTCCTGAAGCATGAAAGCTTTTATCTTCTCTGGGTGGCAGCCTCTCTCACCTTCAAAATCAATAGAAAATATAGTCAGACTGTATAAGATAATCTATTTATTTCCAAGGCTGTAGACATCATGCCGTCTGAATGGAAAGAAACTGATAGATCCAGGGTAGGGGTGGCAAAGAAGCTGTGTTTGCAATAGCCTCAAGGAATTATTTATAGATGGACCAACAGAGAAATTCAATGCTGTCAATAACGATCTTTGGAGAAAAATGTAGGGAAAAAAACAGAGGTGTTTGGCTTCTGTGTAAAAACAGCAAATGGCAGATGACACCCCTGATGCCACGGCAGTACCAGGAAGCCCCAGGGTCCTGGAATACATTCCTGTGTTTTACACAGTGTGGGCCCTCCTGTGGTGGCTTCTGGGAGGCTTGGGCACCTGTGTCCATGCCTGGGTCACAGATGAGGCCAATGCTGCAAAGCTGGCAGAGGCAAGGCCAAAGACATGGACCGGCCCCGCCGCCCCCCGCCCCCCACACCCACCCACTCCCACACCCACCCCCAACTCCTGCCACTGTCACCAAGCTGGGCCACCTGGTCACGACATGAAGATCAAGTCCCTGAAGGAGAACTATCTCTTCTCTCTGCCCATCAAGGGGTCTGAGATCACTGACTTTTTCCCCAGGACATTCCTCAAGGAGAAGGTTTTGAAGAATATGCCTGTGCAAAAGCAGCCTTGTGCTAGCCAGCAGACCAAATTCAAGGCATTTGTTGCCATCGGGAATTACAAGGGACACTTCAGTTTTGGTGTCAAGTGCTCTAAGGAGGTAACCACTAATATCTGTGGGGCCAGCACTCTGGCCAAGTTCTCCAATGTCAGTGTGCGATGAGGTTACTGGGAGAACAAGATCTGCAAGCCTCGTATTGTCCCTTGCAAGATGACTGGTCACTGGGGCTGTGTGCTGGAGCACCCCCTCCGTGCCTGCCTCCAGCCGCACCAGCCTGGTCTCAGCCCCTATGCCCAAGAAGCTCCTACTGATGGCCGGAATTGATGGAGTGCTACACCTCTGTCAGGGGCTGCTCCAGCACCCTGGGCAAATTGGCCAAGGCCACTTTTGATGCCATTTCCAATATACAGTTATCTCACTCCTGCTCTCTGGAAAGAGACAGCGTTCACCAACTCTCGGTGTCAGAAATTCACTGACCATCTTGCAGAGACCTGCACCAGAGTTTCCATACAGAGGACCCAGGTTCCAACTGTAGCCACCTCATACTTTTCTATGAGATAAATGAAGTGAATGAAGCTGGTAAAAAAAAAAAGAGAGAGAGAGAGAAAGAAAGAGATTTGAAGATAGCCAGTAGTGCACAAATGAAAGTAAAATTAGAGTTCTAAGAGGCCAAGGGGTTGGTGGGGGTGGATGGGCAAAGCTCAGATCAAGTAACAGTTTGGGTCATACTTAGGACATATCAAATATGAAATGGTGAAGACCTGAAATCCTTGAGAAGAAGGAGATTGGGGACCAGCAAAGTGGTTGGAGAAGTTGGGTAAAAGCAAACCAGTACTTTAATTTTGCCTAAATGAATATAATCAAAATGAGATGTGTGTAAAATAGAATAAAGATGCTCACTGTTCATGGACTTCTCCCTACCCCTTCACCCCCACCAAATCTGACATCCCCACCAGAAGGAGTACCTGCAGCACTTATCAAAATAGAAGAAAGGGGAAAGAGGGGAAGAGGAGAAGAAAAAGGAGAAACATCACTAGATTCAAATTCAGAGGTTTGATTGAGATAGTTCAGAAATAAAGGATGGGACAAGCCATCCCAAGGTATGTTGTAGCTCTTGGCAGCCAGCTTCTCACACATTTAACCTGAAAACTTTAAAAATCATTTTGAGCGATCTGCAGAGGAGTCCCATCACTCAGAAAGGATGGTTTTCTTCCCAGCTATTCATATCCATCTCATGGAGCCAGAGAAAAATTTGAAGAATAATGGGCAAATGCTTCATCTCTTGCATCTCTACAGTTGCCTATTGCTTTTTGTTCAGTCACGCAGTTGTGTCTGACTCTTTGTGACCCCATGGACTGCAGCATGCCAGGCTTCCCTGTCCTTCACATTCTCCCGGAGTTTGCTCAAACTTATGTCCCTTGATTCTGTGGTGCCATCCAACCATCCCATCCTCTGTCGTCCCCTTCTCCTCCTGTCCTCAATCTTTTCCAGCATCAGGGTCTTTTCCAATGAGTCAGCTCTTCACATCAGGTGGCCAAAGTATTGGAGCTTCAGCTTCAGCATCAGTCCTTCCAAAGAATATTCAGGGTTGACTTCCTTTAGGATTGACTGGTTTGATCTCCTTGCTGTCCAAGGGACTCTCAAGAGTCTTTTCCAGCACCGCAGTTCCAAAGCATCAGTTCTCCAGTTCCCCATAACTGTCCATTCTGAGTCAAGGAGAGGAAGCAGGAAAGAGGTGGCCTGTGTTCCTGCTACTGCTGCTGCTACAAAGATAGATAGGTTCACTTCACCATATGTATATTTAAAATGACATTAGCATGGCCTAACTATTACATGTATTATTAGCTCAAAAAATAGGGGAAAAAAGAGATGAAAGTGGAGAAATGGAATTTCCTTTTTTCTCTACTTTATTATGATTATCCAATTTGTCCAGGGTTTGCTGTTTCATGTGAGGCCTGATTATTAGTATTTATACTAGTGTGTGTGTGCTGTGTTCTGCTTAGTCACTCAGGTGTGTCCAACTCTGAGATCCCATGGACTGTAGCCCACTAGGCACCTCTGTCCATGAGGATTCTCCAGGCAAGAATACTGGAGTGGGTTGCCATTTCCTCCTTCAGGGGATCTTCCCAACCCAGGGATCGAATCAGGGTTTCCTGCATTCCAGGTGGATTCTTTACCAGCTGAGCTACCAAGGAAGCTCTTATACCAGCTTACAGCTTGCACAATGAAAGCATTCTACTGCCTTTGTGGATGGTGTACTAGTTTGCTAGGGCTTCCACAATAAAATACCACAAACTGAGTATTTTAACCGGAAATTAATTTTCTCACAATTTTAGAGGCTGAAAATCCAAGATCAAAATGTCTGCCCATTTGGTTGCTCCTGAGGCCTCTTTCCTTGGCTTCCACGTGACCAGCTTCTCCCCACGTCCTCACAGAGCCTTTTCTCTGCACACGCACATCGCTGCTATCTTTCTGTATGTCTAATCTTGTCTTTTTATAAGGACACTGGTTAAACCACATTAGGGTCCACTTCACAGGCTCGTTTGAACTTAACTACCATTTTGAAGACATATCTTTAAAGTTAGTCACATCTGAAGTATTATGGATTAAGGGCTTCAACATGAATTTTGAGGGGGAAACAACGTAATCTCTACCAGTTAGTATATTTCTAATGCAACATCAGTTGTTACACAATGCAAGTTGGTGAGCCCAACACCGTGAGGCCAAACAAATCTAAATGTCCGAGTTTGGAGCAGAGAAAGGTTTACCTCAGGGCCAAGCAAGGACAGTGAGCAGCTTGTGCTCAAAACAAAACCCAAACTCTACACTGGTTTTCAGAGGAGTGTTTTTATAGGCAAAATTTGGGGTGAGAGTTGTTTGTTTCCACGCTATCATTTCTTGACCGTTTCTCCTTCGTTTTTGCATTTCCTCCCTTCCCTAATTACTAACTTTTTGAATCTGCCCTTTAGAACTCAAAGAAGATCTGGGAGGCTGAAGCTTTTTTCCTATGAACTAAAAACGGTGGACATGGAAGGCTTTTGTACCTGGGAGGGTCTCACAGGGTCTGACTTAGTTTCAGTCCCTTCTTTTCTTTTATAATCCTCAGTCTTGAGGGAAACAGGTATTAGACAAGAAAGGAAATAATATTTTGGACAGCGAGTTTAATTATAAAGTTGGCAGAGGAACTCAGTTTCAATACCAGGCAATAGTTACATCTCCTTGCCTTCTCCTCCTTGGCAAATGTTCAGAGTTAACTGACAGAATTTTTTTTTGTTAAAGTTTGTGGTGAAGTAGTCTGGTGACAATATATACTCTCCTGAACTCTCTCAGGATATGTTGATACCTATCAGAAATCACCTAGTCATAAAACTATTGGCATGGGGCTATGACTGTGTAGATGGTAGAGAACCCTGGGGGGAGCACATGGACTAGTAGAGAAGAAAAAAGGGGCAGCGTGTGATCTGAAACCAATACAAGAGGAGGCTTGAAGTAACACAAATAAGAGTGAGTCTGAAGAAGTTTCCAAATCAAAACACAGACAGCTGGAAAGGTATTCTTTCAGTTCTCATGAGCACCAGCATGGATGTGCCTGGCGCATATCAGAAGCGGAAGAAAAGTACATAGACATGAAAAGGAAGACTTATATTGATGAGAAAGACAGTACAGAGGTAGAATCAATAGAATATTGAAAATGCCTGGAAAACAGAGGAGCCAGAAATGGCAGAACTAGAAACAGTAGAATAGAAAGATAGTAACTAACACAAAAGGAGATGGAGTTGAACTGTTGGGTTAGATAAATTGAATGCAATATTCCAGCAAGATATCTAAGTGACAATGTATAGTAAGGACTTAGAAATTAAAGACTAGAGTTGTTAAAGACTAAGTTAAGGCTCTAGACAGGATTTGGAATTAGTAAGTATAGACAGTGGGGATAACCACTAAACCATTCAGGTATGACCTAAATCAAATCCCTTATGATTATACAGTGGAAGTGAAAAATAGATTTAAGGGACTAGATCTGATAGACAGAGTGCCTGTTGAACTATGAACGGAGGTTTGTGACATTGTAGAGGAGACAGGGATCAAGACCATCCCCATGGAAAAGAAATGCAAAAAAGCAAAACGGCTGTCTGAGGAGGCCTTACAAATAACTGTGAAAAGAAGAGAAGTGAAAAGCAAAGTAGGAAAGGAAAGATATTGCCATTTGAATGCAGAGTTCCAACGAATGGCAAGGAGAGATAGGAAAGCCTTCCTCAGCAATCAATGCAAAGAAATCAAGGAAAACAATAGAGTGGGAAAGACTAGAGATCTCTTCAAGAAAATAAGAGAAAGGAAAATTTCATGCAAAGATGGGCTCAATAAAGGACAGAAATGGTATGGACCTGATAGAAACAGAAGATATTAAGAAGAGGTGGCAAGAATACACAGAAGAACTGTTCAAAAAAGATCTTCACGACCCAGATAATCACTCACCTAGAGCCAGACATCCTGAAATGTGAAGTCAAGTGGGCCTTAGGAAGTATCACTATGAACAAAGCTAGTGGATGTGATGGAATTCCAGCTGAGGTATTTCAAATCCTAAAAGATGGTGCTGTAAAAGTGTTGCACTCAATATGCCAGCAAATTTGGAAAACTCAGCAGTAGCCACAGGACTGGAAAAGGTCAGTTTTCATTCCAATCCCAAAGAAAGGCAATCCCAAAGAATGTTCAAACTACTGCACAATTGCACTCATCTCACACACTAGTAAAGTAATGCTCAAAATTCTCCAAGCCAGGCTTCAGCAATACGTGAACCATCAACTTCCAGATGTTCAAACTAGTTTTAAAAAAGGCAGAGGAACCAGAGATCAAATTGCCAACATCTGCTGGATCATCAAAAAAGCAAGAGAGTTCCAGAAAAACATCTATTTCTGCTTTATTGACTATGCCAAAGCCTTTGACTGTTTGGATCACAATAAACTATGGAAAAGTCTGAAAAAAATGGGAATACCAGACCACCTGACCTGCCTCTTGAGAAACCTGTATGCAGGTCAGGAAACAACAGTTCGAACTGGACATGGAAAACAGACTGGTTCCAAATGGGAAAAGGAGTACATCAAGGCTGTATCTTGTCACCCTGCTTATTTAACTTATATGCAGAGTACATCATGAGAAACGCTGGGCTGGAAGAAGCACAAACTGGAATCAAGATTGCCAGGAGAAACATCAGTAACCTCAGAATTGCAGATGACACCACCCTTATGGCAGAAAGTGAAGAACTAAAGAGCCTCTTGATGAAAGTGAAAGAGGAGAGTGAAAAAGTTGGCTTAAAGCTCAACATTCATTAAACTAAGATCATGGCATCCAGTCCCATCACTTCACGGCAAATAGATGGGAAAACAGTGGAAACAGTGGCTGATTTTGTTTTTCTGGGCTCCAAAATCACTGCAGGTGGTGATTGAAGCCATGAAATTAAAAGACGCTTACACCTTGGAAGGAAAGTTATGACCAACGTAGATAGCATATTAAAAAGCAGAGATATTACTTTTCCAATAAAGCTCTGTCTAGTCAGAGCTATGGTTTTTCCAGTAGTTATTTATGGATGTGAGAGTTGGACTGTAAAGAAAGCTGAGTGCCAAAGAATGGATGCTTTTGAACTGTGGTGTTGGAGAAGACTCTTGAGAGTCCCTTGGACTGCAAGGAGATCCAACCAGTCCATCCTAAAGGAGATCCATCCTGGGTATTCATTGGAAGGACTGATGCTGAAGCTGAAACTCCAATCCTTTGGCCACCTGATGTGAAGAGCTGACTCATTTGAAAAGACTCTGATGCTGGGAAAGATTGAGAGCATGAGGAGAAGGGGATGACAGAGGATGAGATGACTGGATGGCATCACCAACTCAATGGACATGAATTTGGGTAAGCTCCAGGAGTTGGTGATGGACAGGGAGGCCTGGCATGTTGCAGTTCATGGGGTCACAAAGAGTCAAACATGACTGAGCTACTGAACTGAACTGAACTGAAGTATAGACAGCAAAAATGAGAGGATACATCTTGTATAGATTCAGGTAACCACCACCTCAATTAAGATAGAGAACAGTTATATCATCCTCAAAACTCCCTCCATGTTCATAACATCCTTTGTAGTAACATTGTGCTCCTATGTCTAACCCCAGGCAATCACTGATTTGCTCTCTGTTACTATAGTTTTATCTTTGCAAGAATGACTTCCCCAGTGGTCCAATAGTTATGACTCTGCCCTTCCAAAGCAGGGGGTGTGAGTTCCATCCCTGGTTGGGGAACTAAGATCCCATATGCTGTGCAATGTTGCAAGAATCAAAAACAAAACAAAACAAAAGTCATACAAATGGAATCGTTTTGTATGTAATTTTGAGATTACCTTCTTCTACTCAACATTATATATTCAGAAAACATCTAAGTTGTAGAGTGTATCAATAGTTCATTCCTTCTTATTGTTGCATAATATTCCATGGTATGTATGTACTGCACTTTATCCATTCACTCACTAAAGAACATGTCAGTGTTTTGACTCCTGGCAATTTTGAATAGAGCTGCAAATATCTATACATGTTTTTATGTTTTTATTTTACTACCTAGGAGTGGGATTGCTAGGTTTTAGGGAAATTTAACTTTTTAAGAAACTACCAAGACTTCTCTGGTGGTCTTGTGATTAAGACACTGCCAGCTAATGCAGGGGATATGTGTTTGATTCCTGGTCCAGGAAGATTCCACATACTGTGGGGCAATTAAGTGAGTGCGCTGCAACTACGGAGCTCCAGGGCTGCAACTACTGAAGCCTGCGTGCCCGAGAGCCTGTGCTCTGAAACAAGAGAAGCCATGGCAAAGAGAATCTCTCAACTGCAAATACAGAGTAACCACCAACTAGAGAAAGCCCACACGCAGCAACAAAGATCAAGCACAAAGAAAAATAAACAAAAAATTTTTAATTTAATAAGAGAAAAAAGAAACTGCTAATCTGTTTTCCAGAGTGACTCTACTGTGTTTTACTATCACCAGGAGTCCAGAAGAGTTCCAGTTATTCTGCATCAGCATTAGGACTTGGTATATTTACTCATCTTAATTTTAGATTATCTGACAGAGATACTGCAGTGGTATTAAAATTATGGTATTAATTTGTGTTTTCCTAGTGGCGCATGTCTTTTTATATGCAATTTACTTGCCTTCTACATAACCTCTTTAGTGAAGTGTCTTTCTAAGTATTTCCACATTTTTAATTGGGTTATTTGTTTTCTTTCTCTTCACTTTTGAGATACTTTATGTATTCTGGTTATAAGTCCTCTGTAGAATATCTGGAGTGCAAATATTTTCTTTCAATCTATAACTTCTTCTTTTTTCCTGGAAAATGTCTACCACAGGAAAAAAAGTTTTAATTTTTAAGAAGTCTAATGTGTTAATATTTTTCTTTTGTGGACTGTGCTTTTGATACCTTGAACAGAAATCTTTGTTTAACCCCAGTCATGAAGACTTTTCCTAGGTTTACTGCTAAACACTTATATGGATATAAGTTTTACATTTTATGATTCATTTAAAATTAATTTTTGCATTGGTGTGAATTTTTGTCAGGGATCATTTTGGTTGTCTACTTGCTCCAGCATGATTTGTTGAAAGACTTCCCTTTTCAACATTAAATTGCCTTTGCATCTTTGTCAAAAGTAAATCAGTCATGTTTAAGTAGCCCTATTTCTGGACTATCTATTCTGTTCTATTGATTTATGTGTCTATCTCTTTGTCAGCATCACACAATCTTGATTGTTGTAGCTTTATTATAAGACTTAAAATCAAATATTGTGATTCCTTTAATTTTACTCTTCCTTTTCAAAATTGTTTTGGCTATCCTAGTTCTTTGGCCTTCACATTGAAGTGTTTATATCTCAAAAAAATACTGTTGTGATTTTGATTGGAATTGCAGAGTGTAGGTGATGGGTGAAGAGAGTCAAAAGATAGAAACATCCAGTTAAAAAGTAAGTGTTGGAGATGTAGTATAGCACTGTATTACATATTTAAAAGTTGCTAAGAGAGTAGGTCTAAAAAGTTCTCATCACAAGAAAAAAAAAATTTGTAACTATGTAGGGTGACAGACTCTTGAGAATCTCTTCAACAGCAAGATCAAATGAGTCAATCCTAAAGGAAATCAACCCTCAATAATATTCATTGGAAGGACAGATGCTGTAGCTCCAATACTTTGGGCACCTGATGCAAAGAACCAACTCATTGGAAAAGACCCTGATGCTGGGAAAGATTGAGTGCAGGAGGAGAAGAGGGTGACAGAGGATGAGATGGTTGGATGGCCTCACTGACTCAATGGACATGAGTTTGAGCAAATTCCGGCAGATGATGAAGGACAGGGAAGCCTGGCGTGCTACAGTCCGTGGGGTCGCAAAGAGTCTGAGTAACTGAATGAGTAAATGAGTAAATGACTGAGTAACTGAACAGCAATGGTGACAGATGTTAAACATTGGACCTATTGAGGTGATCATATCTCAATACATACAAATATCAAATTATTATGTCATACACCTGAAACTAATAAAATGTTATGTCAATTATATCTCAATAAATAAAAATATTTTAAAGCAGTAAGGTGGAATCAAAAAAATGTTGATAATTTTATATTTTAAAAATAATAATAAAAATAAAAGTGAAATCTTATCATTAAAAAAGGATAAAATACTTAGAATATACTTAACAAATGAGGCAAAAGACTTGTATACTGAAAACTACAAAACACTGCTAAAAAGAAATTTTTAAGTCACAAATAAATAGAAAGACATCCTGTGCTCCTGGACCAATTTCACTGTAAAGCAGAATGTAGTTCACCTATATATATCTTTATCCCTCTTTTTTCCTAACTTAGAATATTATTCCACAATATAGACTTTTTTTTTTTGAATTGAATTTTTTATTAGAAAAAATGCCATATTTTATAGATCACCATTTATGAGAATCCTACCAAAGCACTCCAACAAACTGGCCTTGAAGAGAAACAGCACAATGACAGAAAACTCAAGATACTGTACCTTTGAGGAGCCTGCAGCCAGGCTGACTGAAAAATCAACACACAACTCCCACCACACCACACACAAGTATGAACAGGTTATATAAGTAAGCCAAGATTTAGAAAACAGTGTGGAAGAGGAGGAACACACCCACACATGTATCTGTGTGCATGTTTTCCTTAAAAACATGTAACAGGATTTCCTTCATTTTACTCAACTCAAAGAAATTCTTGATCTAAAATTATTCCATGTCTAACATTATACAAAAGAAATATCATAAAGCAAAAGTTTACATTTTCCTGGGAGCTGTCTGTTGCAAGTAAGAAAATGTTACTTGAATTTTTTAGTGCAAAATCCACATAAAAACAGGATATTCCACAATACAGACTTTTTACCCACCTGCTACATCCGTGAATCCTTGTTCCCCAGTCTGAAAATCATTAACAATTGGACTTGTTGCTTAAAGACTGAGGGTTTGCAAACTGCTGCCAGAGGTGTTCAGAGGGAATAATAAAAACAATGTAATACTCTTTTTTCCCATATACCATGATGTACAGGTTAAAACGGCAACCCACTCCAGTGTTATTGCCTGGAGAATCCCACGGATGGGGGAGCCTGAGGGGCTGCAGTGCATGGAGTTGCTAAAGAGTTGGACAGGACCAAAGTGACTAAATAACAATAACAATGGGTTAAAATGGTCTCCACTTGGGGTATTGTGAAACATAACTGTGCTTTCATCAGACAAAAGTCAAGATTTTGTTGAGAAGGGAGGTAAAGGGATTGTCTGGAGTATTTCTGAGCTTGTTGACAACAGAATATCAGTTGAAAGGAAGAGAGGAGCTGTTGTCAGAAGGAAGTTCAAGAAGATACAGGCCTGAGAAGGAGGCACAAGAACAATTAAACTGAACTGGATAAGGATGACAAAGTGATGAAAACTAAACTAGAGGGCTTTCTGCAGCATTTTAGTTCCTGTAACTTGCCCCTCCTCCCTTCTGGGGCTGCCTGGTGAGAGATGATATTATGAAAAATCAGATAGCTAAGCAAGAATTTATTGCCAGTTTTATTAACATGAGGGCAAGTATTCTGTATCTCAATGGTAAAAGATGGACAAGAAATTCAAGTTTAGTTTTAAGTTGATTTGAGAGCTTCTACACAGGAGGACCTTACGTGAAGAAAAGGCAGGTAGAAGGTGGGTCGTTGTGCAGAGCATACATCTGATCACTAACCCAACCAGCAGCATGGATGAGAAGAAGTGGCCTTACTTCGTCTACCCAGTCTTCTGCTTGTTGTGAAGACACTGTCCAATGTATCTAATTTTTGTTGAAAAATCCAACAGCATATCAAGCTTAACTAGTAGCTCAGACAGTAAAGAATTGGCCTGCAATTTAGGAGACCCGGGTTCCATCCCTGAGTCAAAAAGATCCTCTGGAGAAGTGAGTGGCTACCTACTCCAGTATTCTTGCCTGAAGAATTCCATGGACAGAGGAGCTACAGTGGTGGGCTACAGTCCATGGGGTCACAAAGAGTCGGACACGATTGACTTAACACTTTCACTTTCTTTCAACAGAGTGTCAGAAAGCTGAGACTGTGCCACCAAAGGGCATTAATTTAGCACAGTGACTCAGGCTCCACTAAATCAGCCTTCCATACCCGCCTATCCGACCCCGCACCAGCATCACTACCACCACTATGGAGAGGAATACCTATGGGGTGGAAAAAAAGGAAGGCCAGAAGGACTCACTTCAAACTTCCTAGGAAGTCTAAGTATGGAGTAAAGATAAGACCTAAGATATGGTGAGTTTGGTATTGAGGGCCAAGGACCGGGAGTCATTGATGAGATAAACCCTGGTTAGGTAGAAGGCAAGAACGAGATGCTGTCTGAATTACTTAGGAGATAGTCCCTAAAGAGAGCCACCAGGCTTCCATTTATGATGCGTCTCAATTGCTGCCTTGATCCATTTAAAGGACCTAGAAAATGACCAAAACTGGGGCTTAGACATTCACTTGAAGTCCTAAAGACACAGTGACTGAACTCTAGTCATATCAACCATGCCATGCCAAACACCCAAACTTTTCACCTGTCTTGTTTCTATGCCTGCCCACTCCCTAAGGTGAAACCCTATATTAGCATTAACTGGTAGTAGGGTCCTAGTTAACTCCCCCAGACTTTGCCTAATGGACTGCCTCAGTTGCCTCCCCATATTCTCACAGATCTGTTTCAAACCATCTATTGAGAAAGGTAAGGAAAAAGACTTGCTCTAGCTTCAGAGGAGGCGGTCACAAGTTCACATCCATTTATGTCTCCCATAATTCTATTTGTTTCCTTTGCATTAAGTGTTCCAAGATAATGAATACCTCCATAGTAACAAAAGTCTGAAAATAAATCGTTACCTTGATTTTCACATTTTCAAAGAAAAATCCCTCAATGGCAACCAAACCAGAAGTCTCAGCAATAAACATGCAGTAATGGTTACGAGGTGAACAGTGTTTTTTATTCTATTTTCAAAACTCTTGGAAAGGAATTTAGATTGGATTAGGTAATTTTTTTTTCAGTTGTATAGCTTGTTTTAGCATTTAACTATGCAGTTACTTTTGAAAAATGCAGGTGGTAAGTGACTTTGAAGGAGATTTATTATATGTGATACAAATGCTTTATAAATTCAGTTTTACTTTAAAACTTCCGTCCTTTCTGTTTCTCTGGTTACAACTGTAAAACTATTCTGAAAGCAGAAAGAATGTGCATATCTGGGGGAAAAAGTACAAAACATTTCTGACATAACAAATGTCTTACAGGCTTAATTCAAGTGACTATGTTGTTGCACTTTTTTTTTTTTAAACCAATCCCCTTTTCTCTATGCACAAAATATTTCGGGGACAACCTCCCTTGCACTGTGTGAAACCAGAAAACACTTTACAATAAAGTATTAAAATTAGGGAAGACAATACCTATCAACCATGAGAAAATTGAGTAGGGCAGACAGCAAAGAGGAACCAAAGAGCCTCTTGAGGAAGGTGAAAGAGGGAAGTGAAAAAGTTGGCTTAACATTCAACATTCAGAAAACGAAGATCATGGCATCTGGTGCCATCATTTCATGACAAATAGATGGGGGGACATGGAAACAGTGACAGATTTTATTTTCTTGGACTCCAAAATCACTTCTGACGGTGAGAGCAGTGATGAAATCAAGATGTTTGTTCTTCTTTGGAAGAAAAGCTATAACAAATCTAGACAGTGTATTAAAAAGCAGAGATATCACTTTGCTGACAAAAGTCTATACAGTCAAAACTACGGTTTTTCCAGTAGTCATGTACCAATGTGAGAGTTGGATCATAAAGAAGCTGAGTGTCAAAGAATTGATGCTTTTGAAATTTGGTGTTGAAGGAGACTCTTAAGAGTCCCCTGGACTGCAAGGAGATCAAACCGGTCAATCCTAAAGGAAATCAACCCTGAATATTCATTGGAAGGACTGATGCTGAAGCTAAAGCTCCAATATTTTGGCTACCTGATGCAAAGAGCTGACTCATTGGAAAAGACTCTAATGTTGGGAAAGATTGAAGGCTGGAGAAGGGGACGACAGAGGATGAGATGGTTGGACGGCATCAATGACTCAATGGACATGAATTTGAGCTAACTCCAGGAGATGGTGAAGGACAGGGAAGCCGGGCATGCTACAGTCCATGGAGTCAGAAAGAGTCAGACACAACTTAACAACTGAACAACAATCGCAACTTAAGTTCTGGCAATTTTGAGGGTCTGAGATTCCCAGGGTTCAGCAGCGATATCTTTCTAAGAGTCCAACGGAATGCCTCATATTAAAAGGTTGTTGCTGAGCCTTGAACAATGCTAGTATTCTTGGCCTGTGGAGGAGAAGAATTCAATTCAGAGCCAGTGACAAGGCTTGGTTGCACAGAGCTTCTGTGTGATAAAGTTTTATTAAAGTGTATAAGAGATAGAGAAAGCTTCTGACATTGACATCAGAAGGAGGCAGAAAGAGTGCCCCCCTGCTAGTCTTTAGCAGGAAGTTATATACCTACTGCTGCTGCTGCTGCTGCTAAGCCACTTCAGTCGTGTCCGACTCTGCGTGACCCCATAGATGGCAGCCCACTCCCTTCCCTGGGATTCTGCAGGCAAGAACACTGGAGTGGGCTGCTGTTTCCTTCTCCAATGCATGAAAGAAAATGTGAAAGTGAAGTCGCGCAGTTGTGTACTAGCAGGTTTCTAATTAGAGAAAGGAAATGTCTCAAAACTCAGAGAGTGGCACCAGATCCCTCACCCACAAGATGTATTTTGAGATAACATTGACACAAGGTGAGTCATCTCAGGCCACAAAACAATTGACATAAATCTTGAAGAAAGGCAGGTTTCTAAGCAAATACACTAACATAACTTAAAAGAACATTTGCATGAACAAAACATACTGGTTTGTAGAGTAAAACATACCGGTTTGTCAAGTCAGTTCTGAGTCTTAGGTGAACCCACTTGAAGAGTCTAAGGTAATTACATAGTTCATTAACATAGCTTAAGAAAAATATTTCCATAAGAAAAACGCATTGGTTAGCTCAAGGTTTGAGAAAAGTTAAGTTCAGGTGGAACCAGGTGTCGTCATGGCAACACAGAATTTTAAAAGAAACCTCCTTTAACTTTGTATAGACAAGGGGGAAAAAATTGATACTTATAGTTTGTTTCCTCTTGCTGCTTAAGAGAGACATAAAAAAAAGTCTGACCCTTGCAGCCTATTTCTTCCGTTTGGAGACCCCAGGCCTTCCTACCTGTTACCCTTTCAATATAAAACATGGGCATGTGCAAATCAATTCCTATTGAAGGAGGAAACAGACAGAACAGGCTCCATCTTGAAAGCAGGACTCCATCTCGGGCCAGACTGTGGACTTGGAGCTCTATGCCCAATATCTGTGGAAATGACATACCAACTGGAAAACCAGGCCCTTGGATGGAGCCCCAGGGCTCGTACCTAGACTCTCTGTTGCCTAAAAGAATACCCTAATTATTTGTGTAACTGAATAGAATCATACTTCCTATTATGCTTATTGGGGTATGACCACAGGCCTATTGATAATTGTCCACTGTTAACTTCCTAGGCTTAAGGCATATGAATCATGGGTTAACTTTGATTGTATCTTTCTTTTCCTTTGTTCAGGCTAGTTTCAGGGAATTTGGGGAGGTGGGTTTGGGCACATACACTTAGGGTATATAAGGTTTTCAGAAAACTTGATCAGTGTCCTTGGCTAAGAGGAGACTCTGCCTTGGGCCCGCCGGTGTAATAAACTGCACTCCGCTATCTGCATTGTCCTTCTGAGTGAGTTTGTTTCCCGGAATGCGTGACTACAACACTATAAGCTCAGAGGTTCATTGAGCTCAGCATAAGTCCTGAAAGGACAGCTCCCTAAATGTCTACACTGGCTGGATTGGATATAATCTTAAAAATGAAATGCTTACATTTATTTCAATGCTCTAGGCCTTGTGACTGTGGCTTAAGAGAGCCAAAAAATATCACTCCACTCTTCCCTACCCCAAGAGATGCAGCAATCTAACAGACACCAAACCATGATCTTTATTATCAATAAAAGATAGAAGGAGGATGTGGCTTAAATGTTCAACCTCAATGCATTTCCTTACACTTTGTCACTATGTTAAATTTAGACCGTCTGTGGTGATGGATGGAAACTGTCAATGGAAAAATTAATCAGTCAATCTAAGAAAGAAATGAGAAATGTTATTCAAGCCAAACTGAGGGTTATAACCTGGAAACAGCCTCCCAGAAAGTTCTGAGAACTGTCCCACCTGTTAGAAGTCAAGGCACAGTTATATAAGTTTTTTTAAGACAGAGAGCCATACTTTAAAAGATGTGTTTTTGACAATTTACATAATCCCAGATCTGTAAATATGAAGTGGTGGGTCACTGTGACTCCTTACAAGATCAAGAAGGAATGTTATCTTCTAAGGAGTTACCTTGTTGATGCTGGGAGAATGTTGCTTTTTATGATTGAGGAGGTATTTCTGCCGATGGGGAGGTTTGGTTGATGTATAATGCAGATACACAGTGCACGGTAGAGGGGAGAGAGGAGGCCAAAGAGCAGGAAAAAAGTGTTTTGTTTAAATTTTTCTTGTCTTGCCATAAAATGTGAATTGCATTTCACAAAACTAAATTTTTGGTGGTGAGACTACTGTAGTGTATACAGAAGCAGAAATATAGTGTTGAACACATGAAACGTACAGAATATTCTAAACCAATTCTACCCCAATCTTTTTTTTTTTAAGATATTCTCTAGAGCACAACAAAGGATCCATTGTACTGAGAGGTGAGACAGACCTGGACACTTTGAGCGCCTCATGACACTGAATCAACGGGCAGAATAAGAAATGACCAGCAAGTACTCCAGCAGGTAGTGCTAAAGGCTGGTTCATCCTGAGAGAAGAGGGGGAAATTGAAATTGTTAGTACATAATGAGAGAAAAAATCCTCTAGGACACCTCTTCATTCTGTCATATCCTTTGAATAAGGGGCTTCCCAGGTGGCTCAGTGGTAAAGAATCTGCCTGTCAATGAGGAAGACGCAAGTTTTAATCCCTGGGTTGGGAAGATCCCCTGGATTAGAAATGGCAACCCACTCCAGTATTCTTGCCTGGAGAATCCCATGGGCAGAGGAGCCTGGTGGGGTCGCAAAGAGTCAGACATGACTGAGCCACTGAGCATGCACACACCCTTTGAGTGAAGTCCACGGAAAACAGCAACAATCTATTCAAGCACAACTTGTAATGATTCAAACCCCTCAGAAATGCAATTTGGAGTCACCTCACCAGGCAAAGAGTCATGACAAGTTGAGATAAATTCTCAGGGCAAAGGAAATATGGAAGGGGTGGTACATGGAAGTCATTATAAATATTAGCTACAATCATGTGACCTTTTGCAGAAAAGAGGACTGCAATAGTTATGAGTGTTTTTACTTATGTTTATGTGAATATTTTTGTTTTCTTACCTCTTTCACCCTTTATTATCTAACATAAGTTGTATGAATAATAAAAAACTAAGTGTTTAAGTTAACAGGTTATCAAAGAGGGAGTGTAAATCAGATAGGAGAAGGATAAAGATTCAAAGACAAAAAAAGAGACTTGCAACCTCGCCTCAGAAAAGGGTTAGATGGTTTTTAGTTATGTGTGATAGAGTTGCAGCAAGTGAGGTGGAAGTATGACTTTCTTATTGTTGCAATTTGAGATTAACTTTGGTTTAAGAAATGTGTTTGCCTGCCAAGTAAACAGGGATTGGACTGTGGTGGTTTGTTGACTTAGTTAGGTTGAACAATGTATCCCAGAATTCTTTTTTTTGTAAGTTTTTGATTAGGGTGGGTCCCAATAGAGTCTTGTGAAAGATATGAGACCAGAATGATACATGTATATATCTATCTGTATATGGATGTATATAAATATATCATTAAATATGTATATAGTTATTTATTATAAGTAAATTTATATATAAATATAGATATAGATCTTCTCATCCTGACTGCCTGAGCTGTGGGCTTCCAGATTCCATATCAAATGTGATGACAATGATTTTGTATACACTGCTTAACCAGCTCCACAATTGTTCTGCAAGGCCACTTTCTTGCAACAAATTAGATATGGATACAGACCTTGTCCAGTTCTGCTTCTCTAACTGAATCCTGATACATTTCAACAATGGAATCAACAGAATTTTCTGAACATACTGAGCTTAGACTACAAGAGGAAAAGAGGGAACAAGAATGATTCCTAAGTTTTAGCCTCAGAAATTTAGAATGGAGCTGCCAGTTACCATG
The DNA here is from genome assembly GCF_019320065.1 of Cervus canadensis. NCBI lineage: Eukaryota > Metazoa > Chordata > Mammalia > Artiodactyla > Cervidae > Cervus > Cervus canadensis. The sequence goes on from NC_057388.1 coordinate 82,020,595, forward strand.
GAGGAGAAGGCTGAGACTGAACAGACCTAAGGGAGAAAATCAAGACTATGTCTCTAGTGATGTTATTTTTGAAATGCCTTCTAGATAGCTAGATGGAAGTGTCAGGTGACCATCTGGATTTACAGGTCTGAAGTGGTGAGAAGCTCTGAGATAAGAGGGCTTCACTGAAGACAAAAATCTTTGGGAAGTCATCCAGTTTTTAAGTACCATAGATTACTTAACCCATGCAAATGGATAAAAACACCTAGGGAGTGGATTTAGAAGAAGAAAGGTGATCTGGGAATAGCGAAATGACAGAGGAAAAAGAGTTGGAAAAATGAAGAAGATGCACCAAAGGAAATTAATAAGGAGCAACCAATGAGGTAGAGAAAGTGATGGCAAATCAAGATAAATGAGGACTTAAATATACCACTGGATTTAGGAATGCTTCTTCCCTGGTAGCTCAGCTGGTAAAGAAGGCAGGAGACTGCTGTTCAATTCCTGGAACAGGAAAATCCTCTGGAGAAGGGATAGACTACCCACTCCAGTATTTTTGGGCTTCCCAGTAGGCTCAGACAGAATTTGCCTGCAGTGTGGGAGACCTGGGTTTGATCCCTGGGTTGGAATGATTCCCTGGAGAAGGAAATAGCAACCCACTCCAGCATTCTTGCCTGGGAAATCCCATGGACAGAGGAGCCTGGCGGGCTGCAGTCCATGGGGTCATAAAGAGTCAGACACAACCGAGAGACTAGGCACAGAACAAAGATTTAGGAATGGGGGTGTCATTTCTGACTGTGAGTGGAACAACTCTGAGTACAGTGATGGGAATGAAAATCTGTTATGCTTGTTGTTCAGTCACTCATCATGTCTGACTCTTTGTGACCCCATGGACTGCAGCACATCAGGCTTCCCTGTCCATCACCAACTCTTGGAGATTGCTCAAACTCAAGTCTACCGAGTCTGTGATGCCATCCAACCATTTCATCCTCTGTCGTCCCCTTCTCCTCCTGCCTTCAATCTTTCCTAGCATCACGGTCTTTTCTAGTGAGTCAGCTCTTTGTATCAGGTGGCCAAAGTATTGGAGCTTCAGCTTCAGCATCAGTCCTTCCAAGGAATATTCAGGATTGATTTCCTTTAAGATTGACTGGTTTGATCTCCTTGCTGTCCAAGGGACTCTCAAGAGTCTTCTCCTTGAGCAGATTCATGGGAGAATGGGAGGAGGGGAAGTAAGAACTGAAAAGGCTATTAAGCACAGGTTCATATGCCTGATACACAGTGAAGCCAAACAAACCAAACATCAGAGTTTGGAGCAGAGAAAAGTTTATTGAAGGGCCATGCAAAGAGAATGGGCAGCTCATGCTCAAGAAACACGAATTCTTAAATGTTTTGGGGAGAACTGTTTTCATAGGCAAATTTGAGGTGAGGGCTGCAAGATGTATAATTTTTTTCTGATTGGTTGGTGGTGAGGTAACAGGGTGGCACTCCAGAAATCTTGTGCTCTGCCTGAAGTTACCATTCTCCACCCAGGTGGGGGCCTTAGTTTCTGCAAAGGAACTCAATGATATATTGTTAAGGTATATCTCTTGAGGAGGAACCAGGACCCTGCTTTGTCTCTGCACTGTTCCTCTTGACTGTTCCTCTTGACTGTTCCTCCTTTATTTCTGTTTAGGGAGGGCCCTTCCCTGATTAGTAACTGTTTGAATCTGCCCTTTGTAACTCAGGGAAGGTCTAGGAGGCTAAAACCTTTTCCTGCTGACAAAAAATGGGGGATGCAGGAAGATTTTGGAACTCAGGAACCCACAGCATCCTGATCAGTTTCACTACCTTTCTGAGAAATGTTGTTATCAACAGGAGCAGAGACATGGCAGAAGCCAGTGGAAGATGTGTGATCCAGAGAAACTTATTTTAGATGAGAAATATTGCCATATGTCATATACTGATGTGAATAATAATTATGAAAAGAGAGGGGGAGACTTGCTATAGTTATATCCTTGGGAAAGTGAGAAGAAATGGAATTCAGGACACAAGAGGAGAGATGGACTCAAATGGGAACATAAGCTGTTCATCTCCTTCCAGAGGTGGAAGAAAGTCACATGAGTTTGGGTATTGATGCTTTAGTAGATTAGATAGTGGGATCCTGTGTAAGTCCTTTGCTAATTACCTCTATTTTCTCAGCAAGGAATAAAGCAGGGTCATCAACTGATCATGTAATTTGGGGAGGGAAACATTGGAAATTTGATAATAGAAGAGAAGAATGAAGTGTTCATCAATGAGAGTAGGAGTGTGACAGGACTAGAAAAATGTGGTAGAATCACTGGGAAGCACTCAGTTCAGTCAGTTCAGTCACTCAGCCATGTCCAACTCTCTGCGATCCCATGGACTGCAGCACGCCAGCCTTCCCTGTCCGTTGCCAACTCCAGCGGTAAACTCAAACTCATGTCCATTGAGTCAGTGATGCCATCCAACCATTTCATCATCTGTTGTCCCCTTCTCCTCCTGCCTTCAATCTTTCCCAGCATCAGGGTCTTTTCAAATGAGTCAGTTCTTCACATCAGGTGGCCAAAGGATTAGAACTTCAGCTTTAGTCTCAGTCCTGCCAATGAACATTCAGGACTGATCTCCTTTAGGATGGACTGGTTGGATCTCCTTGCAGTCCAAGGGACTCTCAAAAGTCTTCTCCAACACCACAGTTCAAAAGCATCAATTCTTCAGCGCTCAGCTTTCTTTATAGGCCAACTCTCACATCCATATATGACTCCTGGAAAAACCATAGCTTTGACTAGACAGACCTTTGTTAGAAAAGTAATGTCTCTGCTTTTTAATATGCTATCTAGGTGGGTCATAGATTTTCTTCCAAGGAGCAAGAGTATTTTAGTTTCATGGCTGTAGTCACCATCTGCAGTGATTTGGGAGTCCCCAAAAATAAAGTCTCTCACTGTTTCCATTGTTTCCCCGTCTATTTGCCATGAAGTGATGGGACGGGATGCCATGATCTTAGTTTTCTGAAATGTTGAGTTTTAAGCCAGGTTTTCACCCTCCTCTTTCACTTTCATCAAGAGGCTCTTTACTTCTTCTTCACTTTCTGCCATAAGGGTGGTGTCATCTGCATATCTGAGGTTATTGATATTTCTCCTGGCAATCTTGATTTCAGCTTGTGCTTCATCCAGCCTGGCATTTCTTATGATATACTCTGCATATTGTTTAAATAAGCAGGGTGACAATATATAGCCTTGATGCACTCCTTTCCTGATTTGGAGCCAGTCTGTCTTTCCATGTCCAGTTCCAGCTGTTGCTTCTTTACCTGCATACGGATTTCTCAGGAGGTAGGTCAGCTGGTCTGGTTTCCCATCTCTTTAAGAATTTTCCAGTTTGTTGTGATCTACACAGTCAAAGGCTTTGGCATAGTCAATAAAGCAAAAATACATGTTTTTCTGGAACTCTCTTGCTTTTTCAATGATCCAGCGGATGTTGGCAATTTGATCTCTGGTTCCTCTGTTTTTCTAAATCCAGCTTGAACATCTGGAAGTTCACAGTTCATGTACTGTTGAAGCTTGGCTTGGAGAATTTTGAGCATTACTTTACTAGCGTGTGAGATGAGTGCAGTTGTGCAGTAGTTTGAACATTCTTTGGCATTGCCTTCTTTGGGATTGGGATGAAAACTGATCTTCTTAAGCCTGTGGCCACTGCTGAGTTTTCCAAATTTGCTGGCATACTGAGTGCAGCACTTTCACAGCATCAGCTTTTAGGATTTGAAATAGCTCAACTGGTATTCCATCACCTCCACTAGCTTTGTTCGAAGTGATGCTTCCTAAGGCCCACTTTACTTCATATTCCAGGATGTCTGGCTCTAGGTGAGTGAACAAACCATTGTGATTGTCTGGGTCATGAAGATCTTTTTTGTATAGTTCTTCCGTGTATTGTTGCCATCTCTTCTTAATTAGTATCTTCTGCTTCTGTTAGGTCCATATCATTTCTGTCCTTTATTGAGCCCATTTTTGCATGAAATGTTCCCTTGGTATCTTTAATTTTCTTGAAGAGATCTCTAGTCTTTCCCATTCTATTGTTTTCCTCTATTTCTTTGCATTGATCACTGAGGAAGGCTTTCATATCTCTCCTTGCTATTTTTTGGAACTCTGCATTCAAATGGGTATATCTTTCCTTTTCTCCTTTGCCTTTTGCTTCTCTTCTTTTCTCATCTATTTGTAAGGCCTCCTCAGACAACCATTTCGCCTTTTTGCATTTCTTTTTCTTGGGGATGGTCTTGATTCCTGCCTACTGTACAATGTCACGAACCTCCGTCCATAGTTCTTCAGGCACTCTGTCTATCAGATCTAATCCCTTGAATCTATTTGTCACTTCCACTGTAAAGGAAGGGATTTGATTTAGGTCATACCTGAATGATCTTGTGGCTTTCCCTACTTTCTTCACTTGCAGCAGACCTGGGTATGTCATGAGCCCTCTTAGAGGAGGTTGCCGTTAACCCCACCATAGAGCTGCCAGAAGTTACATAGGACTGGGGAAATAGACTACTGGAGGGCACAAACAAAACCTTGTGCACACCAGGACCCAGGAGAAAGGAGCAGTGACCCCACAAGAGACTGACCCAGACTTGCCCTTGAGAGTCCAGGAGTCTCCAGCAGAGGCGTGGGTCAGCGGTGGCCTGCTGCAGGGTTGGGGGCACTGAGTGCAGCAATGCGTGCAAAGGACCTTTTGAAGGAGGTCACCATTATCTTCATCACCTCCACCATAGGTTGTTCTCAGGTCAACAACAGGGAGGGAACACAACCCCACACATCAACAGAAAATTGGATTAACTATTTACTGAGCATGGCCCCGCCCATCAGAAGACCCAGTTTCCCCCTCAGTCAGTCTCTCCCATCAGGAAGCTTCCATAAGCCTTTTATCCTTATCTATATCAGAGGGCAGACAGAATGAAAACCACCATCACAGAAAACTAAACAAGCTGATCACATGGACCACAGTCTTGTCTAACTCAGTGAAACTATGAGCCATGCCGTGTGGGGCCACCCAAGACAGACGCGTCATAGTGGAGAGTTCTGACAAAATGTGGTCTGCTGGAGAAGGCAATGGCAAAGCACTTCAGTATTCTTGCCTTGAGAATCCCATGAACAGTATGAAAAGGCAAAAAGATATGACACTGAAAAATGAACTCCCCAGGTTGGTAGGTGCCCAGTACGTTACTGGAGATCAGTGGAGAAAAAACTCCAGAAAGAATGAAGAGCAAGAGTCAAAGCAAAAACAACAGCCAGTTGTGGATATGACAGGTGATGAAAGTAAAGTCCAATGCAGTAAAGAGCAACACTGCATAAGAACCTGGAATGTTAGGTCCATGAATCAAGGCAAATTGGCAGTGATCAAACAGGAGATGGCAAGAGTGAACATAGACATTTTAGGAATCAGTGAACTAAAATGAACTGGAATGGGTGAATTTAACTCAGATGACCATTATATCTACTACCGTGGGCAAGGATTCCTTAGAACAAATGGAGTGGCCATCATAATCAACAATAGAGTCCAAAATGCAGTACTTGGATGCAATCTCAAAACTGACAGGATGATCTCTGTTCACGTCCAAGGCAAACCATTCAATATCACAGTAATCCAAGTCTATGCCCCGACCAGTAATGCTGAAGAAGCTAAAACCAAACGGTTCTATGAAGACCTACAAGACCTTCTAGAACTAACACCCAAAAAGGATGTCCTTTTCATTATAGGGGACTGGAATGCAAAAGTAGGAAGTCAAGAGATACCTGGAGTAACAGGCAAATTTGACCTTGGAGTACAAAATTAAGCAGGTCAAAGGCTAACAGACTTACAGACTTTTGCCAAGAGACCACACTGGTCATAGCAAACACACTCTTTCAACAACACAAGAAAAGACTCTACACATGGACTTCACCAGAGGTCAGTACTGAAATCAGATTGATTATATTCTTTGCAGCCAAAGATGGAAAAGCTCTATACAGTCAGCAAAAACAAGACCGGGAGCTGACTGTGGCTCAGATCATGAACTCCTTATGGCCAAATTCAGACTTAAATGGAAGACAGTAGGGAAAACCATTAGACCATTCAGGTATGCCCTAAATCAAATCCCTTATGATTATACAGTGGGAAGCACTGGAGCTTAGCAGATCTGAGTGAAGGACAGTGTTGATCTTAGAGCGCCGCCCTGTGGCCAGAAGACCAAGACACAGCTCCCTTTTGCACTGCTGCTGCTGCTAAGTCACTTCAGTCGTGTCCGACTCCGTGTGACCCCATCGACGGCAGCCCACCAAGCTCCCCCGTCCCTGGGATTCTCCAGGCAAGAACACTGGAGTGGGTTGCCATTTCCTTCTCCAATGCATGAAAGTGAAAAGGGAAAGTGAAGTTGCTCAGTCGTGTCCAACTCTTCGCGACCCCATGGACTGCAGCCCACCAGGCTCCTCCATCCATGGGATTTTCCAGGCAAGAGTACTGGAGTGGGGTGCCATTGCCTTTTTGCACAAGCAGATCTAAAAAGGAGAGACTGTGACAGGGCAGAGACAAGCAGATTCAATTCCAAAATGGATTACGAATTTGTTGCTGTTTTGTTCAGTTGCTCAGTCATGTCCGACTCTTTGCAACCCCGTGGACTGCAGCATGCCAGGCTTCCCTGTCCACTATCTCCTGGAGTTTGCTCAAGTTCATGTCCATTGGGATGAAGCATATTCTTCTTTGAAACCCAAAAGTCAGGTAAGTCAATCCTCTTCTCAGAGGAAGAAGAGAGCAAAGGTCCCTCATGAACCTTTTCCTCCTTGGGAATGGGAAGGAAATGTCCTTCCTTCTAAGAAAACATGGGACATGAGAAGTAGGGGTAGGGATTCCCCTAAAGTGCAGCATTCATTTTCTAGCACCCCAGGGAGATCCACGTCCTACACACAGTATTAAGGGACTCCTCTGTGACCCTTCTTAAAGAACTTGCCCAATTTTATGTAAATATTCAATTGCTCTCCCTGTTGGGATTCATTTTAATTACCATAACATAAAAAAATCACTTTGTGTCCCAAAAGTGGAAACCTGAGGCACAAAGTATAGGCTCTAGCAGGTATTTTCTAAAGTTATTACTGAATTCTTAATTTTCTAAAGTCACTAAGAGGACTCCTAGGTCACCAGCAGTGAGTCCTCAGCAGCCCCACTTCAGTTTGAAGAGCCCTGCCCTCACCTCTTTTATCAGTCACTCTTCCCTCTGTGAGGTTATCACCCAGGGTTGGAGCTAGAGGTAGGGGGACTTAGGTGAGCAGGCCTATGGTTGAGACCCCCAAATTGAAAATGTTCTAAATATTCCTGAATATGCTCATTCGTAAAATTAGGAAGCAGGACTCTATAAGTAAAATGGCAAACTGGCAGTGGTCAACAACTTCATTGGAGAAGGAGATGGCAACCCACTCCAGTACTCTTGCCTGGAAAATGCCATGGACGGAGGAGCCTGGTAGGCTGCAGTCCATGGGGTCACTAAGAGTCGGACACGACTGAGCAACTTCACTTTCCCTTTTCACTTTCACGCATTGGAGAAGGAAATGGCAACCCACTCCAGTGTTCTTGCCTGGAGAATCCCAGGGACGGGGGAGCCTGGTGGGCTGCCATCTATGGGGTGGCACAGAGTCAGACACGACTGAAGTGACTTAGCAGCAGCAGCAACTTCAAGGCTAAATAGATCATATCAAGTTTCTGAGGTAACTGATTCAACTGACTTTGCAACAGTCCAAGTTACTTGGTGTACAAGAATGCATGAAGAGGAAATGTTGTTCAGTCACTGAGTCATGCTTGACTCTTTGTGACTCCATGGACTGCAGCACACAAGCCTCCTCTGTCCTGCACTATCTTCCATAGTTTGCTCAAACCCATATCCATTGAGTCTGTGATGCCAACCAACCATCTCAGCCTCTGTCGTCCGTTGTCCCCTTCTCCTCCTGCGCTCAATCTTTCCCAGCATCAGGGTCTTTTCCAATGAGTCAGCTCTTCGCATCAGGTGGTCAAAGTGTTGGAGCTTCAGCTTCAGCAACAGAATATTCCAATGAATATTCAGGGTTGATTTCCTTTAGGATTGACTGGTTTGATCACTTTGCTGTCCAAGGGATTTTCAAGAGTGTTCTCCAGCACCACAGTTTGAAAGCATCAATTCTTCGGTGCTCTGCCCTCTTTGTGGTCCAACTTGCACATCCGTACGTGACTGATGGAAAAACCATAGCTTTGCCTAAATGGAGCTTTGTCAGCAAAGTGATGTCTCTGCTTTTTTAATACACTGTCTGGGTTTGTCACAGCCTGCCTTCCAATGAGCAAGCGTCTTTTAATTTCATGGCTGCAATCACTGTCCACAGTGATTGTGGAGCCCAAGAAAATAAAATCTATTTCTGCTGCCTCCAAACATGAGTGGTGAAAAGAATCCCTTTGGGAGGACATAGAACTTCCAGTCGGCCCAGAATATACTAGGTGTTGGCCACAGTAGAGAAAGTTTTTATTTCTTTCCAAGAATAAAATGGTCTCTGACTGAGACCTTCAAATGACAAAAGCAAAGTTTTGGGCATTTAAATGTAATCAAGTTATTGAAAGATAGCCAACAATGAAAACCATTAGGATATATGTAAAACCAAATGTGTAAAATGGTAGTTCATTTTATTGTGTATGTTCCATTTATAGAAGAGTATATTGGTATTATTTTTGCACCAGATGTTTCATCAGGAACAGAACTTTCAGTAGATAAGAGAGTCGGAAGCAGAGTAAGACCCATTTATCTCATTTGCTTCATCTGATTTCAAATGTCAAGTGTAGAGAAAGCTAGGGATGGGAAGAGGAGAAGGGCAACCATCAGAGATTATGAGATGGAAGCTGCATGTTTAAGGCCAGAGATAGATGGAGTCAGGATCCTGGATAATTGTAGAAGGCCAGATCTAAATTGCCTACTCAGACTTTAACATGAGAGATCTGTATCTCTATTTTGTTTAAACCGTTATTACTGAATGTTTTTCAACAGATGAACCTATAATACAAGTCCTAACTAGGTCATTGTGCTATAATGAATGTCTCATTGAAAAAAAGGATTTTTAATACATATGGCTATAACTCAACCGGTCCCGGTACTTCAGCAGAATGCATGTGTCAGCAGGCAGAGGGTCTCCTACACAGTGGGACTTTCACTCTTACATTTGGCACGTGGGGAGAGGGGTTTCATATTTTCCCTGTGGATGACCGAAAATTTCAGCCAGTTACAGGGCTCTTGTAACTTGAACTAAACATTTAAAACAGATTTTCAAGTTCACAAATATAAAGATTTTATTTAACATAGCACAATATAAAAATCATATTTGTCTAATACAGTTGATGCCAAAGTGTAATATGCAAGTTAGATCTTAAAAAAATGTAAGCTTTCCAGCTCTTAGCCATAGTGTAGGAACATATTCCCATTTTATAAATGAAGCAACTCCAGAACATGTTTACCTTCTCTTAATTCTATATTTTTTCTCTATCATATTATGCCATATTGCAGTTAAATGTACTTCCAAACTTATGCCATGTTTTTCTTTCATAGTTGCTGGTGTCTCTGTGGGTTACAGGATATACTACGGAACCAATTTAGTTTTATCGTGAAATTCTCACACAATTGCTCTTATGTGGCAATTCACAATTTTGCCACTGGATGGCACCAAATTTTGTCTTTTAAAGTTGATTTTTTTCCATTGAAATTGATGCACAAGCAGTAAATATTTAAGTTGCAGAACTTAAATATTCATCAAAAACTAAATGCTTCAATCAAGTAAAATCATACCCTAATCCTCAAGTCAACACTACAAACTAACATTTCTGCACCACATGTTTGTAACAGAGGAAACAAAATATGTGTACAAATGAACATTATAATTTTAAAGTGGTGACTCAAAGCAAATTGTATATAACAGCACCAGTGAGGGTTTAAACTTGGTATTACATTAATCCAAAGAAAACTGTTCAAATAATCTAGGTCACAATAAACTTGAAGAAACTCGTAATACAAAGACACAGAAAGTAATGCAAATATGCTTCAGTAACAAGATTTCAGGTTGGGAAATATCCAAAGCTTATGATAACCACCTATTTTCCCCAACAGTCTTCTCTGGGAGCTCACTCCAGTGTTTCGTTCCTTTGGTGGATTTTCTCAACTTTGCTGTGATCTATGAAGTCATCCTTTGATGTCCCCATCAAAGTGACCTTCTCTTAAAGGCAGTGAACCTTCAAGTTTCTCTTGGCTCATGTTTCCAATTTCCTCCTCCCTCTGATGGTAATTTACACATCTAATTCACAATTGTACTTTAATCATTTTTCTATATATGCGCGTGTGTGTGCATGCATGCTCAGTGGTATCCTACTCTTTGCAACCCCATGGACTGTAGCTGCCAGGCTCCTCTGTTCATGAGATTTCCCAGGCAAGATACTGGAGTGGGTTGCCATTTCCTCCTCCAGGGGATCTTCCTGACCCAGAGATCAAACCCACATCTCTTGTGTCTCCTGCATTGGCAGGCAGATTCTTTCGCACTGAACCACCTGGGAAGCCCCTTTGTAATATGTATTAATATCAAATCACGCCTTAAAATTCCACGGTATTATATGTCAATTATATCTCAAGAAAGTCAGGGGGGAAAAGGTACTTTATCCACTGACTGGTTGGGCATCATAAGCAGATGCCCACATACCACCAAGAAAATAATATGCACAGAAGAAAGAGGAAAACTAGAAAAGGATGGTGCTTGAAAGACAAGAAAAAAAGTCTTATGGAACAATTCCTTCCTTCCAGTTGCTCAAACCAGAAATACTTGGAATTATCCTTGACTCCTCTCTTTTTCTCATTGAATCTGCATTCAATTCAGTAGCAAACTCTATTTTCTCTACCTTCAAAACACATACAAGTCTGTTGTGGTCTGAATGTTTGTATCTCCCTAAAATTTGTATGTTGAAATGTCCAGTGTGATGATATTAGAAGGTGGGGTCTTAGAGAAGTGCTTAAGTCATGAGGGCAGAGCCCTTATGAATGGGATCGGTGCTTTTATAAATCAAACAGACAAGGACTTTCCTGGTGGTCCCGTGGCTAAGATTCATGGTGCAGGAGCCTGGTCTCTATGCTTGGTCAGGAAACTAGATCCTGCATACTGTGCAACTGAGACCCAATGCAGTCAAATGAATAAATAAATATTTTAAAAATAAATACATAAAATAAAACAAACAAAACCCACAAAGCTCCCTAACTCATTCTGCCATGTGAGGATACAGTGAGAAGTGTGCAACCCAGAGAGGACCTAGAAATGGAATTACTGGGTCATAGGGTATAAGAGGGGCTTCCCTGGTGGTTCAAATGGTAAAGACTGCAACGCAAGAGACCTGGGTTTGACCCCTGGGTAGGGAAGGTCCCCTGGAGTAGGGAATGGCTACCCACTCCAGTGTTCTTGCTTGGAGAATTCCATGGACAGAGGAGCCTGGAGGGCTACAGTCCATGGGGTCACCAAGTCAGACATGACTGAGAAACTAACACTTTTCACACTTTCAGGGTATAAGAGACATAAACTGGTGTCAGAACCTTGTTTCTCATAGTTGCTACTTCCCTACTTTACCTTTTCCTAGGTGGAAAAGCTCCTAGGAGCTTCTCCTAGAACCCCAGTTCTTTTGGGGTCCGCATGGAAATCACAGTGCCTTGACATGACCCTCACTTCCCCTGGCCACAGCACAGATGATCATCTCCACCTTGCAAATGCAAGAAATGAGTCTCTAAGAGCTCTGATAAGATTCCACATGTTTTAGTTCAGTTCAGTTCAGTTGCTCAGTTGTGTCTGACTCTTTGCGACCCCATGAATCGCAGCACGCCAGGCCTCCCTGTCTATCACAAACTCCCGGAGTTTACTCAAACTCATGCCCATCGAGTCGTTGATGCCATCCAGCCATCTCATCCTCTGTCATCCCCTTCTCCTCCTGCCCCCAATCCCTCCCAGAATCAGGGTCTTTTCCAATGAGTCAACTCTTCGCATGAGGTGGCCTAAGTATTGGAGTTTCAGCTTCAGCATCAGTCCTTCCAATGAACACCCAGGACTGATCTCCTTTAGGATGGACTGGTTGGATCTCCTTGCAGTCAAGGGACTCTCAAGAGTCTTCTCCAACACCATAAAGTAAGTACATAAAAAATGAAAGTCAAACCTAAGTCAGCTCAACTCCAAAGCTGTGTTCATTTTCCTATACTGCACCCTGATACAACTACAAAGAATTCTGAATATGGAAGCTAAGTGGATTTTCTGGGACTCAGGATCTTGACCCTGGTTGGATCTGTGTTGTTTTCTGAGCAACAAGAGAGGGGGAAATACCCACTCATCAAACACTGTGTGGCATCAAAATGTTCTGACTCTATAGGACTACACGTCCATGCTTACAGCTCTCTGGACACTTGGGTTTTGGTAATACTACAACATGGACTGGATGTTTTATATTTTGTCTGGGTATTTAGGGCTATAGAGACCAACAGAATCCAATTAAGCACATACAGTGTTCACAGTGAGATGCTCTGATAATTTCAGCCTTTCTGATTCAAGGAAAGAGGAAAACTGCTATCAATAAAAGCATTCGTTTATTTGGACCTGATAAAGCACTCAGATATAATTGATATTTATAATCCAGTATATGCTTATAGTGATAAGGAAAAAGAATGAGGCAGGTGATTTCCTTGAATTGCATGGGACACGTTTCGATAGCAGAGGTCTGTTTCCCTTTGGTACAATTCTCTCTTCTTACTCTTCTCTAGAATTACTGAGGTCCAGAGCATGCATAGCTTTTACATTCCTCACCTGATCCCCATCAGGTTCTCCAGTGGACAGTGCAGCTCTAACAGAACACACCTGCCTGAAGCAAACCTGAGAATTAAGTCCTGCTACCTTCCTTAAAGCATCTGTCTTTCCTGTTGTAATAAACCCAGTCAAAAAAATAAATAAATAAACCCAGTCAACAGCAATGGTGATGAAGATGACATGAAAACAACATACAGTGAGCATCTATGCATACACTCAGGCTCCATAGTCTATGGCCCATTTTTATCAAATGTTCTTTACATCATTGGAGGTAGGTATTTTCATTACCCTCTCTTAAGGAAAAGGACACTGAGCTCCTAGGAACTGCCAACAGAAGCGATAGGGCCACAACTCAAACGTTGATCACACAGGTTCTTCACGCTCTTGTTCTCACAGGCCTCCTATGTAGTCGCAGCAAGCCACAGGCCACCATAACTGATCCTCCTCTGGATTCCACATTCCCTTACCCTTTCTACTTTACTCGCATTAGAACTTGCCAGTTCTGTGCCTTAGATCTTGGCTGGAAAACTTTATTAACTGATCTCAAGGGCAAAAATGCCCTTGGTTTATGGATTCTAGTGTCTATTTTAAACACTATTATAGGGACTTCCCTGGTGGTCCAGTGGTTAAGACTCCACACTTCCACTGCAGGGGACACAGTTTTGATTCCTTGTCAGGGAGCTAAGATTCTGCATGCTGTGTGGTGCAGCAAAATAAAATAAAATGTCATGACCATAGTATACAAAATAACATGACCAAAAAGTACAAAATAAACACAATAATATGTCTTAATGTAATTGCCTTAATTCAAAGATGTTATTTCTTGAAGCAAGAGTTGCTGAGCTCTCTGGAAGGAGATGTTGGGCAGGTAGAGATTTCTAGATTTGCCCAAAAGAAACTCCCAGTGAAAGGGAGGGAGCATCAGGGGGCACCAGAAGGAAGCCCCCACTGTAGATCCGTCCTACTCCAGAACACTTCCTGTCATGCCTGTGCCTGCATGCTCAGTCGTGTCCCATTCTTTGCAACCCCATGGACAATAACCCTACAGACTCTTCTGTCCATGGAATTTTCCAGGCAAGAACACTGGAGTGGGTTGCCATTTCCTACTCCAGGGCCTGACATGCCTAAACATTATCCAACTAGGCCTCAATCTTTCCAATAAACAAATTCTCTCTTCCTATTTTTGTTAAGTCCTTTTCAGGAGTTCTCCCCAAGAAGAGTCCTTGCTGAAACTGTAGGATACACAATACAAGTTTGTCATAAGAAAGAAAATCTCTTCACATTGAATCTTGGGCTCTTATCAACAATGGAACCTAAATTTCTAAGGATACTTTTAAAACTTATCCCAATAACCTACCATTTCCTCCCCAAACTCTTCCCTAGTTTGCGTGAATCAAACCTGGAACAGTTAGGCCTAGAAAGAGGAATGGACTTTCAGATTTCCCAAGAAATTGACTGATAGTTTATTTTACTTGGTAAGCTTCCTTGCATGTTTTCCATGTCTGTATTATATTCCTATATGGTCATAAATCTTAGTTGAAATGAATAGAAATAAAGCTCAAACTAGCATAAGCCAAAAAGGTAACTAGGAAGTTCAAGTGATAAACACATAGACATAGCTAAACTCAGAGGCTCCAATGATGGCATCAACCTTGGTCTCTTCCTCCATCTCTGTTTTGCTACCTTCTACCCTAGCTTTCTTCTCAGGCATTTTTTTGTTTGCTTTCTATGAGATGACCCATTGGCAGCTTCAGGTTTAAATTTTGCTAGTATAAAATTCATTCAAAGGTTTTCTTTTGCAATAGTTCTAGCAAAAGTCTCAGAATTCAGCCTTCGTTGGTGGCTCAGTGGTAAAAAAATCCTCTTGCTAATGCAGGAGACACAGGTTTGATCCCTGGTCCAGGAAGATCAGCCCATGAGCCACAACTATTGACCCCAGGAACATCAACTACTGAAGCCTATGGCCACCAAGAGCCTGCAACAAGAGAAGACATTGCAATGAAAAGTCACAAACTGCAACTAGAGAGTAGCCCCGTCTCGTCATAACTAGAGAAAAGCCTGTGCAGCAATGAAGACCATGCACAGCCAAAAATAAAAATTGAAATAAATTAATTAATAAATAAAATTACTTTTCAAAAGTCTCAAAATTCATTTAACTAACTTGAGTTCCAAGCCCAGGTTTGAAGCCATCATAGTAGTTGGAAAGTGAAACTCTCCAAAAGACCAAGCCTGGGACATATATTCCTACTTCTAGGTAAACCCCAAGCCAGCACATGAATTGAGAGTCAGGTGCTCAAGTCCTCAAAGAGTAAGAAAAGATGTTGGATGGGGAAAAAAAGTTTCCTATACCTTCTGTGTCTGTGTCTTAATCAGACCATAAGCTTATTGAGCAATGACTACATCCTATGATTATTTGTATTCCCCAGATAGAACTCAAAACAATGCTATACAGGAGAGCTCATAAATAGATTTTTATTTACCAAGTTTCTAGCTGCCTGAATACAACGGATTAAAAGGTGCCTTTATCAAAAGATGGTGACATCCTTCTGTTCCCAAAACAAACAAACAAATCCATGCAATTAAAACAATGAAAAGGATGGCTAGGAGGCAGTTGAAAAGATGCTCAACAACACTAATTATTTGAGAAATGCAAATCAAAACCACAATGAGGTATCAACTCATACCAGTGAGAATGGCCATAATGAAAAAATCTACAAACAATAAATGCTGAGAGGGTGTGGAGAAAAGGGAATCCTGTTGCACCTTTGGTGGGAATGTAAATTGATACAGCCACTAAGGAGACAGTATGGATGTTCCTTAAAAAACTACAAATAGAACTACCATATGACCCAGCAATCCTACTCCTGGGCATATACCTGGAGAAAACCATAATTTAAAAAAATACATGCACCCCAGTGTTTATTGCAACATGTTTTTATAATAAATCAGAGACAGAGATACATATATAAATTTATACATATATAGTTGACCCTTGAACATCACAGGTTTGAACTGCATAGGTTCACTCATAAGCAGATTTTTTTTTAAAAAATAAATATAACTATAGCACTGTATAATCTGGATTTAACTGAATGCTCAGAAGCAGAACCATAGATATGGAGGGCTGACTATAAAGTTATGTGTTGGTTGCTCAGTCGTGTCCGACTCTGTGGTCCCACGGACTGTAGCCAGTCAGGCTCCTCTGTCCATGAGATTTTCCCAGGCCAGAATACCGGAGTAGGTTGCCATTTCCTCCTCCAGGGGGCCTTCCCAGGGATCAAACCCATGTCTCCTGTGTCTCCTGCATTGCAGGCAGATTTTTTACCCACTGAGCCATCGGGGAAGCCAGAATGCTGGTGGGTTGCCTTGCCCTCCTCCAGGGGATCTTCCCAAACCAGAGATCGAACTCAGGTCTCCCACATTGCAGATGGATTCTTAACCATCTGAACCACCAGGGAAGGCCATGTACAAAGTTATACATGGATGTTTTTACAGCCTGGGGGCGTTGGAGCCCCAAACCCCACATTGTTTGATATATACATATACATATATATATATATATACATACACACACATATGCATATATATATCCTGAAGATATATATATATGCACATACATATAGGGCTTCCCGGATGGCTCAGTGCTAAAGAATTAGCCTGCCAGAGCAGGAGCCGCAGGAGACACGGGTTCAATCCCTGGGTTGGGAAGATCCTTTGGAGGAGGAAATGGCAACCCACTCCAGTATTTTTGCTTGAAAAATTCCATGGACAGAGGAGCCTGGAGGGCTACAGTCCGTGGGGTCACAAAGAGTCAGACACGACTGAGCGCGCACACACACACACATACACATACACATACACACACACCCCTCCAATTGGTTCTGTTTCTCTGGAGGACCCTAACACACTGTCATTATTTCAAAATAATGCATTAAGAATAAAAATAAATATATGCTTGCATACTGAGCAAGTTTGGGTAGGGCTTTTTTTTTTTTTTTTTGCTTAAGTGTTGTTATTCAGTTGCCTAGTGGAGTCTGACTCTTCATGATTCTATGGACTGCAGCATGCCAGGCCTCCCTGTCCCTCACCATCTCCCGGAGTTTGCCCAAGTTCATGTGCTTTGCGTCAGTGATGCCATCCAACTGTCTCATCCTCTGTCACCCTCTTCTCCTTAGGTTTTCCATGGAACAGCAGTGTCAGCACTGTCCAGGATCTGAAACGGACAAAACTGCCCTGAAGCCCCAGCTCCTGCTCTGCCAGCAAATTTCTTAACCCACAGCCCTCAGTTTCTCATCTGTAAAATGGACCTTATAATAGCTACTGCTCTAGGGATACCATGAAAATTAAATGAGCCAAATCCTGTAAGCACACTACCCTGTGCCTGTCGAACAGTAAGTATTCAATATATTTAGTTACAGTTAAAATTATGTTCATTCATAGTTAAGTATATTATATAGCCATGCCCACATAATTCTTTATTTTTGTCATAGTTTTAAACCTGGTACAAGTATAAAAAAAATGTTATGGGGAGCTATTTTCAACCTCATTTTTGTGCTAGAAGATAATTTATGAAATCTTTCATGGGAAACCTTCGGAGTTTTAATTTTCTTCATTCTGTATTTCTCAGCATGCTGGAAAGTATATTATGCCATTGGCTATTTAGTCTTGGAATTTCCTTCACACTGTTCTCAGGAAGTGTTGCCAAGGAGCAAAGATGAAAATCAGAATTGCGAGTCTTTCTTGTCCACATCTCACTGCTAGCTCCATCTTTGATGGCTGATCATATAAAAGACTAAAGTAAGTCTAAATGTGACCTTTGAATTGCATGATCTTTTTATTAAAAAAAAAAAAAAAGCACTATTTACTCAGATGGCAGCTGGGAGCCCAGAGCCCATGGCTACTTACAGCATTTTCTAATACAGGCAATTTTCTGCCCTAGAGATAACACATAAATGGACCAGCTACTGGGATGACCGAAGGTGGTGAGGGGTCGGGGAGGTATGACAGAAAAGTAGGTAAAGGATAAAGACACAATTAAATGTCACTGACCAGTGTCACTATCATCAGAACATCAGATTTCCTGGAGGCATTATTTACATAATCAAATACTGAAAGCTGATTGGATGAAGATGATCACCACTGGGTAAAATGACAGAGGAAAGAAAATTCAGGAGGTTTAAAACTCTTCATGTAAGTCAGTCAGCTTATCAGTCCAAACCATTTTATGACTAAATTTTAAAAAACTAAAGTTAGAATTTATACTTTTGTTTAAAACTTCAGATAAGAAATGTAAAATATTGATGAGATTAAAAATTAAGTAACAGTCAAACAGTATATTCTAGGTAATTGAGGCATAATTTTAAAGCTTCTGTCTGGAACACCAGGAGACTAACCAAAGGGATGAATTCTCTGATCAAAGAGGCCAATTTGCCTTGAGACCGGTGGCCTGCAGCAAGAGCAGGGGGGCAGTGTCTTAGCCCTATTATCCATTATTCTGTCATCCAGGTGTTTGAGATTTGCCACCTCTGATTTGTAAAAGTTGTTAGAGTTCCCCTAAAATCTGATTTACCCCAGCTGACCTGGTGTTATGGTCTTATTAAGGACCCAAATCTGGTCCTTCTGGTTAAGCTGCCCTGGGCGCTGCCCCCCAGAGCCCACTGAACAATGTCTCTGGACATGGATGACTCTTATTATTTCCTAATATTAGTCAGGACTCTTCTGCTTGTATGTGACAGGGCTCTTACGCCAACCAGCCTAAGGAATAAAATAAAAGGAAATACATGGGATCATGACCCACTTCCTCATTCTTTCCCCTCTTAATATATAAAATGTTGAAGTTGTTTCATTATTATTCACCAGAATTTTCTATAAATACATGGATTAATTACTTATCATTATGGCATACATTCAGTAAACTTAATAATGCTAAAAACTATAGTAAAAGCCCTACAGTAAGCAACTGATAAAAGGGGATTAAAAAAAGATCTCAAGTAATTGACTCAATTCAGTCCCTTGCCCATCCTAGGCTAATCATGGTGGCTGGAGTTGGGACCAGTCATTCTGATTGGCTGTGTTCAAATCATGTTCTCCAATCATGTGCTTCCCAGATGGAGAGGGAGCCACTAAAACAGACCTAAAAGTGTTCAACTTTAAACGTGGCCATCTTAAATGTGCTAGCCATTATAATTAAGATGAAAATAATTACTATAATTATACTTACATATATTTATATAATATAACAAACACATCATATAAAATATATCAATTATTAAACATATTTATAATATTCTATCATACCTACATTTTATATTATAATATACAACAAATTATACATATATACTTGTATGATCACTATAATTATAATTAATAAGCATTGTAGTTATAAGATTGCTTCTATCCCTTATCTCACCCCTCAAGAATTAGGTGTTATTCTTACTTTATAGAAAATAACACTGAGGATTCAAGAGGTTAAGTGGTTTCCCAGTCTCACTGCTGATGAGTAGAGGTGTGCAGGCTTGAACCCATGCAGTCCAAGTCCCTCTCGACTGTTACGCTGTGCTGCCGGCAGCAGAGTCACAGCCTTTTTTTCCTGATACTTCTTTATCTGGTAAACATCTGCAACCCTCTGATCTTCAAATATTTAGTCTTCCCCTTTTCTTAATGAAAGACTGAATTCATTTTAGTAATCAGATCTATCATTATTCAGGATATCATGGCAAGGAGAGAAGGCCTTCAACTACAGGAATGAGGAAACCAAAACACTAAGATGTCTAGTAAAGACTGGACTCTTTTGTCCTCTCAGCAAGGAAAACAACACAGAGCTGAGAGCTCACAGCGGCATGAAGACGGTGTGATAGAAACGGCCTCCCAACAGCAAGTCTGGGTTAGGGGTGTAACAGCCAATGGTAACATGGTGGAGTAGGTCTTGCTTTCTGATATTATTATTTGCCCAGCACATCCATTCTTGAACTGGGCTGTCCATACTTGTACCTTAGCTCACGCTGACATCAATAATATAGTTCAGATTCTGTAACGCAAAACAACTCTAGTCTTTTTGTTACCTAAGCTTCCCAAACTCATGACTACTGAAAATGGAGTCAACACACTGATAATTTGCATCTTGTGAATCAAAGAATTGATACCCAGGGCATCATAAATAGCACAAGGAGTGGATAAATTCAACCAGAGCTTCCTTGTTCTCAGTCTTTGATCATAACACTGATGATCATAAGACATGTGAAGGGGTTATTCTCTTATCAAAATTTTCCTTCAATTGTTGCTTCTATTAGCCAATTCTGAATTGGCCTTGCAGAGATAGAAGTATATTTTACTAAATGCTTGTATAGCACTATAAATATTATTCAAGGTATATGCATAGTAAGGTGATAAATGACTTCCTCAGAAGTGCATCCAAATTAAATTAACTCTGGGAGTGAAGTCTTCATTTTCAAGAGAATCCCATACAATCTACTGCTTTCCCCCTGCTGAGAGTGTTAATTTATTTTTTCTTAACTAGAAAACCATAAGAAGATCTCTCTTAGGACTGGGTTTTTTATTTATTAATTTCTTTCATTGATTCTAAGATACTTTAACAACAACTGGGCATCAATGGTTACAGTATTTTCAAGCTATTTAATGTAATGTCTGACAATATGTTTCATAGTAGAATCCCTTTGGAGTGTTAAGGCAGTCTGCCTCCCTGTCTAAAGCATCAAAGGACAAAGGCAAGTATTTATCACAGCCTCAGAAATCCAGTGATTGGTTGGAATTCTTTGTTCCACAACAAATAGAGATAAATGTTAATTTTCCAAGCGTTTTATTTAGAAACCAATTCAGGTGACCATGTCCAAAGAAAGTACTTCGTATTAGCAGTGATTGTTTATGACTGTTCCCTCTGTTCACTTAGGAACTCAAAAACAGGAAAAACAACACTGGCACTGCTCTGCTTGTCAAAGGTAATTTCTATTACAACTACTAAGTAAAAACACCTAGGTTAAGTGACTTAGCTATGTCCTCCATACCTAAGACTCCAATTTGAAAACTGTTTCTGCTCTAAAATTAACTTGTAGCTTTAAATATTGTCAGGGTAGGAGAGTGTAGCTATACTGCTAGTTGTATGATCTTGGGCAAAAAACTTTGTTTCTCTAAATTTAGTTCTTATGCATAAAGGACCTTTCTAGCTTACAGGATTATTGTAAAGATTTAATAAGATAGCAAATGCAAAATATTTAGTACACTTCCTAGCAAACAGTTGATGTTATATGGAACATAGCCCGTAAAGGGCAATTTGAACCATTTAAAAAATTGAAAAAAATTGTATAAATTAGTATCAAATTCTGGAATAGAGAATATGCAGATTGTTTTTACAAATAAATTTCTCACTGAAGATGAATGAATACATAAGTAAAGTCCACAAGTAATAAGTATATTGCTCAATAAATTAAAAAATATAAACACACCAAGTAACCAAATCAAGAAATAGAACATTACCAGTATTTCAAAAGCCTATTCCTGTGTTATTTCTCCCAGTCTCTACTCCACTTTCAAGGTTAATCAGTATTCTGACTTCTGACACTCTAGATTGGTTTTGTCCATTCTTCAGCCTTATACAAATGGAATACACAGTATGTACTCTTGTGTCTGGCTTATCGCCCTTCAACATTATTGAGATTAATTCATGTTGTTGTGTGTATCACAGTACTTCATTTTCATTGCTCTGTGATATGCATATACCACAATTTACTTTTCTATTCTAATGTTGATGGATTCTTGGAACTATTATATTATGAAACAATGCTATTATGAAGATTCCTAACATTGTGATAGTATAATGAAAGTAAAGTTGCTTAGTCATGTCAGACTCTTTGCAACCCCATGGAGTGTAGCCTACCAGCCTCCTCCGTCCATGGGACTTTTCAGGCAAGAGGACTGGAGTGGGTTGCTATTTCCTTCTCCAGGGGATCTTCCTGACTCAGGGATAGAACCCAGGTCTCCCGCATTGTAGGCAGACGCTTTACCATCTGAGCCACCAGGGAAGTCACCAGTTATAGTATAGAATAGGGTTTAAATGAAAAACTAGAATTTTTCAATTAGAAAAAGCTATTAAAGCTTCTGAGATTATTTGAAAATTTCTATTAGAAATTTGAAGCACAGAAGTGATTTAATCATAACAAGCTTTCCCTTTTTACTTTATTTTATCTCAAAAACATAATGAACATTTGGAATTTCACCACCTAATGCAAGAACTGGAATATTAATAGTAACTTACATTTACTACTACTAGTGATTAACAGCATGTTAAACATGATTGAAAACAAATTGAAGGACCAAAAAAAGAGAGCTTAGAAATTACCATAATGCCAAGGACCTACTGTATAGCTCAATACCCTGTAATAATCTATAAGAGAAAAGAATCTGAAAAAATATTCATATATAAGTGAATCACTTTGCTATACACCTGAAACTAATACAAACCATAGGCAAGACTCAAGAAACGTAAAGAATTGGCATTGTTCAGGGCACATATACGAAACTATCAAAAATGACTGAAAATAAGAGTATAACTAACAACATTTGGAAGATGAAAGATAAGGAAAGAGCTAAGGGAAAGTGTAAAATGCAAATTTTCCTATTTCTTTCCAAAAGGAATGCTGCTGCTGCCGCTGCTGCTAAGTCGCTTCGGTCGTGTCCAACTCTGAGACCCCATAGACGGCAGCCCACCAGGCTCCCCCGTCCCTGGGATTCTCCAGGCAAGAACACTGGAGTAGGTTGCCATTTCCTTCTCCAATGCATGAAAGTGAAAAGAAAGTGAAGTCATTCAGTCGTGTCCGACTCTTAGTGACTGCAGCCTACAAGGCTCCTCCATCCATGGGATTTGCCAGGCAAGAGTACTGGAGTGGGTTGCTATTGCCTTCTCCCCAAAGGAATAGTATACCTTAAATTTGCCAAATTAAAAATTTGGAATATTAGACGTAAAATATAAAGTTATAAGGGTAAGAAGTATCAAAATAAACCAAAAATTGCCCAAATTATAAAAAAAAACTTGCACACATCAAGAAACTCATGTAGCAAAAGAAAAATTATTAAGTATTAACACTTAGCATGACAAAAATAAATAAAACTCAATATATTTGTTATAATAAATATAAACTGTAAATTCATCTGCTGAAAGAAAAAATTTATATTTGGTAAATTTTTAAAATTATATGTTATATGTAAGAGACACATCTAAAACAGTGTGATTCAAAGGCAAGAGTTGAAGTATAATTTTTTTTTCAGTGAAATATCAGAAAGAGAAATTAAGAAATCAATACAATTTACAATAACATCATAAAGAATAAAATAGTTGGAATAAACCAAGGAGATGAAAAATTTGTATACAGAAAACTATAAGGTATTGACAAGAGAAATTGAAGAAGACGCAAATAGGTGGAAAGATATTCCTTGCTTGTGATCCAAATTCTACCCAGAGTGAGTACAGAATTAATTCATTCCCTATCAAAAACGTAATGGCATTTTTCACAGAAATATTAAAAAAAAAATCCTGAATGTAAGTAGAACCAGAAAGTAATTTTGAGAAAGAAGAACAAAACTGGTGGCATCACATCTCTTGATTTCAAACTATATTATGAAGCTATGGGCTTCCCTGGTGGCTCAGATGGTAAAGAATCTGCCTGCAATGCGAGATCCTGGGTCAGGAAGATTCCCTGGAGAAGGGAGTGCAACCCACTCCAGTATTCTTGCCTGGAGAATTCCATGGGCAGAGGAGCCTGGTGGACTATGGTCCACGGAGTCAAAAAGAGTCAGACATGACTGAGCAACTCACACTGTCCCTTCCTTCACAGTAATTAAAACAAGATGGTATTGGTATGAAGATAGTTATATAGATCAATGAAACAGAATAGAGAACCCAGAGATAAACCCATGCACATATCGTCAGTTAATTTTCAACAAAGGAACAAAGGATATACAATGAGGAAAGGGTAGTTTCTTCCTTTATAAATGATGTTGGGAAACCTGGACAGCCACAAGCAAAAGAATGAAATTGGACCCCTATCTTACACCATACACAAAAATTAACTCAAAATGGATTAAAGACTTCAATTTAAGACTTGAAACTACAAATATCTTGGAAGAAAACATAAGGGGTAAACTTCTTGACATTGGTCTTCGTGATAATTTTTTGGATTTGACACCAAAAGCAAAGCAACCAAAGCAAAAATAAACAAGTGAGACTGTTATCTACTAAAAAGCATCTGCTCAGCAAAGGAAAACATCAAGAAAGTGAAAAGGTAAATTTTGGATGGGAGAAAATATTTGCAAGCCACATATGTGATAATGGTTAATATCCAAAATAGACAAAGGAACTCCTGAAGCTGAAAAAAAAAATATTGCAATTTAAAAAATGGGCAGAAGACCTGACTAGACATTTCTTTCCAAAGAGGACTTACAAATGGACAACAGATACATGAAAAGGTTTCAACATCACTAATCATCACTAATCATGTAGGGAAATAAAAATTAAAAGCATAATGATTATCACTTCTGGTCTCTTAGGATGACTACTATACAAAACACAGGAGATAGCAAATGCTCCCGAGCACTGTGGAGAAAAGGAAACCCTTGTACACTGATGGGAAGACAAACTGCTATAGAGGTTTCCCAAGAAATTAAAAACAGAACCACCGTAAGTGTGAAGTGAAAGTCCCTCAGTCGTGTCCGACTCTTTGCGACCCCATGGACTATACAGTCCATGGAATTCTCCAGGCCAGAATACTGGAGTGGTTAGCCTTTCCTTTCTCCAGGGCACCTTCAACCCACCATATGATCCAGCAATCCTACTTCTGAGCACGTATTCACAGGGAGCACAACCACTTTCCCAAAGAGATCTCTGTGTGGCCATGCTCATTGGTAGCATTACTCACAATAGCCAAGGAATGGAAACAATCTAAGTGTCTATTAATGAATGAATGGATCAAGAAAATGTGGTGTGTATTTACAGTGGAGTATATCAAGTCATAAAAAAGAAAAACTTTTATTTGTGACAACATGATATAACATGATTTATAAGAAATGTATATTTAAAAAAAAAAAGAAATATATATTTGGTCTTGGGACTTCCCTGGTGGCCCAGTGCTCCCAATGCAGGGGGCCTAGGTTTGATACCTGGTCAGGGAACTAGATCTTACAGGCCTCAACAAAGGGTTTGCATGACCCAACTAAAAAAGATCCTTTATGATGCAACTAAGACCTGGTGCAGCCAAATAAATAAATAAAATAAGCATCTTTTAAAAGAAATAAATATTTGGCCTTTATCCCCATTGTGAGCATAGAGCTCCTAAAACCCTTGGAACTTCCAGTGGTGTTGCTCTTCAGTCGCTAAGTCGTGTCCAACTCTTTTCAACCCCATGGACTACAGTACCCCAGGCTCCTCTGTCCTCTACAATCTCCCAGAGTTTGCTCAAATTCATGTCCACTGAATCGATGATGCTATATAAACATCTCATCCTCTGCTGCTGGCTTCTCCAGTGGTGAGAGCAATTTAAGTGTCTTTGGTTATGTTAATGAGATCACTTTTGGAAAGCTTGCTATCAGGGCGCACCACCACGTGACTGGAGTCTGAGAACTTTCAGCCCCACTCCCTTGACGTCTGGGAGGGGAGAGAACAGACGTTGATTAACCACTGAAGTCTCTGTAATGAGGTCTCCATAAACACCCCAAAGAACAGGGTTTGGAGAGCCTTCCAGTTGGCGAATTTGTGGTATTTGGGAAGAGTGATATACTCAGAGAGGGCATGGAAGCTACAAATCCTTTCCCCCTTCCTTGTCCTAAGTATCTCCTTCATACAACTGATCCTGTGTTTTATCCTTTTTGTAATAAACAGATAATCTAGTAAGTAAAATGTTTCTATGAGTTGTGTTAGCCACTCTAGCAAATTAATGAAACCTAAGCAGTGGGTCCATCAGTACTCTTGCCTGGAAAATGCCATGGACGGAGGAGCCTGGTAGGCTGCAGTCCATGGGGTTGCTAAGAGTCAGACACGACTGAGCGACTTCACTTTCACTTTTCACTTTCATGCACTGGAGGAGGAAATGGCAACCCACTCCAGTGTTCTTGCCTGGAGAATCCCAGGGACGGGGGAGCCTTGTGGGCTGCCGTCTCTGGGGTTGCACAGAGTCAGACACGACTAAAGCAACTTAGGAGCAGCAGCAGCAGCAAGCAGTGGGTCAGAGGAGCTTCTAATCTATAGTCAGTCAATCAGAAACACAGGTGACAAACTTGGACTTTTGATTGACATCAAATGGGTTGGAGGTTGTGGGGTGGGGAGGGGGGTGGGAGCAGTCTTCTAGGAGTGAGCCCTAAAGCTATGGATTCTGATGCTACCTCCAGGTAGATATCATTAGAAGTGAGTTGAATACTAGGACACCCAACTGATGCCTGAGAACTGCTTGATGTGGGGAGGAAAGCCCACACACAGGAACTGGATGCACAATTGGACATGTCTGAACCAAGAGGGCTTTATACTAAGTGAAATAAGCCAGAGAGAGAAAGGCAAACACTGTTATCACTTATTTGTGAAATGTGAAAGAAAGGAAGGAGGGAGGGAGAAAAGGAAGGAAGGGTCAAATTCATAGAAATAAAGAATACAAAAGCAGTTGCCGAAGGTAAAAATGAAAGGCACTCAGTGGAGTGGGTAGCCTTTCCCTTCTCCAGGGGATCTTCCCAACCCAGGGCTTGAACCCAGATCTACATTGCAGGCTGATTCCTTACCAGCTGAGCCACAAGGGAAGCCCTGCCAGGGGTGGGGGTTGGGGAAATAGGGATCAGTTGGTAAAATGGGTGCCAACTTTCAGCAGTAAGATGGATGTGGGTCTAATGGATAACATAGTGACATTGTTGATTATACTGTATTGTGTAATTGAAAGTTGCTAAGAAAGTAGAATTAAATGTTTTCATTCAAAAAAATCCCAAAAGGTAATTATGTGACGTGATAGATATGTTAATTAACTCAGTGGGGAGAAACCTTTCACAATGTATACGTATATCAAGTTATCATGTTGTATACTTTAAATGTATTACAATTTTGTTAATTCAGCCTCAATAAAGCTGAAAAATAAATATCTGTTTTACATAAATAAAATTACAGTTCACATTTACTGAATGTTGTATCAGAAAAGTATGTAACATAGATAATACATTTAATTCTAAAAACAACCTCTGAGGCTTATTGGCCCCATTTTTATGCAAAAGGAGTTCCCTGGTGGCTCAGATGGTAAAGAATCTGCCTGCAAGGAGGGCTTCCCAGGTGGTAATAGTGGTAAACACCCCGTCTGCCAGTGCAGGAGACTTAAGAGACACAGGTCCAATCTCTGGGTCCAGAAGATTCCCCTGGAGTAGGAAAAGGCCACCCAATCCAGTACTCTTGCCTGGAGAATCCCATGGACAGGGAAGCCTGGAGGGCTACAGTTCATGACCTAACAAAGAGTCAAACAGGACTGAAGCAACTTTGCACACACAGATGAAGGAACTGAAGCATGAAGAGATTAAATAACTCAAAGACACAGAACTGGTCATCAGAGGAGACAGGATTCCAATTCCAGTTTCTGGCTCTAAAGCTTCATTGCCTAGCAGCCCCACAATGTCTTAACTAGAGTGCAAAAAACGAACTTTTAAAACATGTATTTTTGTATGCTTAAGACATTTTCCAGGAAAAATAAACTAGAAATTACGAAAATAATAGTTCCCTTTAAGGCAAGTGCCTTGTTATGGAAGAGATTTTTTTCTTTGTTTCATCTCTTTATTTTTGTTGTTGTTTATTTATTTGAGGCAGGGCTAAAGACCATCACTCAAGTGCTGCACTCAATATGTCAGCAAATTTGGAAAACTCAGCAGTGACCACAGGACTGGAAAAGGTCAGTTTTCATTCCAATCCCAAAGAAAGGCATTCCCAAAGAATGCTCAAACTACCGCACAACTGCACTCATCTCACATGCTAGTAAAGTGATGCTCAAAATTCTCCAAGCCAGGCTTCAGCAATATGTGAACCATGAATTTCCAGATGTTCAAGCTGGTTTTAGAAAAGGCAGAAGAATCAGAGATCAAATTGCCAACATCTGCTGGATCATCGAAAAAGCAAGAGAGTTTCAGAAAAACATCTATTTCTGCTTTACTGACTATGCCAAAGCCTTTGTGTGGATCACAATAAACTGTGGAAAATTCTGAAAGAGATGGGCATACCAGACCACCTGACCTGCCTCCTGAGAAATCTGGACGCAGGCCAGGAAGCAACAGTTAGAACTGGACAAGGAGCAATAGACTGGTTTCAAATAGGAAAAGGAGTACGTCAAGGCTGTATATTGTCACTCTGCTTATTTAACTTACATGCTGAGTGCATCATGAGAAATGCTGGGCTGGATGAAGCACAAGCTGGAATCAAAATTGCTGGGAGAAATATCAATAACCTCAGATATGCAGATGACCCCACCCTTATGGCAGAAAGTGAAGAAGAACTAAAGCGCCTCTTGATGAAAGTGAAAGAGGAGAGTGAAAAAGTTGGCTTAAAGCTCAACATTCAGAAAACTAAGATCATGGCATCCGGTCCCATCACTTCAGGCGAATAGATGGAGAAACATTGGAAACAGTGGCAGACTTTATTTTGGGGGGCTCCAAAATCACTGCAGATGATGACTGCAGCCATGAAATAAAAAGACGCTTACTCCTTTGGAGGAAAGTTATGACCAACTTAGACAGCATATTAAAAAGCAGAGATATTACTTTGTCAACAAGTTCCATCTAGTCAAGGCTATGGTTTTTCCAGTAGTCATGTATGGATGTGAGAGTTGGACTATAAAGAAAGCTGAGCATCGAAGAATTGATGCTTTTGAACTGTGGTGTTGAAGACTCTTGAGAGTCCCTTGGACCACAAGGAGATCCAACCAGTCCATCCGAAAGGAAATCAGTCCTGGATGTTCATTGGAAGGACTGATGTTGAAGCTGAAACTCCAACCTTTGGCCACCTGATGTGAAGAACTGACTCATTTGAAAAGACCCTGATGCTGGGAAAGATTGAAGGCAGGAGGAGAAGGGGATGACAGAGGATGAGATGGTTGGATGGCATCACAGGTTCAATGGACAGGAGTTTGAGTAAACTCCAGGAGTTGGTGATGGACAGGGAGGCCTGGCATGCTGCAGTCCATGGGGTCGCAAAGAGTCAGAAACAACTGAGCGACTGAACTGAACTGAACTGAACTGAACTGAACTGATGGTGGTTTTAGTCCTGGTTTTTTAAGGAATCCCCATACTGTCTTCCATAGTGACTGTATCAATTTACATTCCCACCAACAGTGCAAGAGCATTCCCTTTTCTCCACAGTCTCTCCAGCATTTATTGTTTGTAGACTTTTTGATGATGGCCATTCTGACCGGTATGAGGTGATATCTCATTGTAGTTTTGATTTGCATTTTTCTAATAATGAGCGATGTTGAGCATCTTTTCATGTGTTTGTTAGCCATCTCTATGTCTTCTTTGGAGAAATGTCTGTTTAGGTCTTTTTCCCACTTTTTGATTGGGTTGTTTGTTTTTCGGTATTAAGTTGTATGAACTGCTTGCATATATTGGAAATTAATCCTTTGTCAGTTGTTTCATTTGCTATTATTTTCTCCCATTCTGAGGGTTGTCTTTTCACCTTCCTTATAGTTTCCTTTGCTGTGCAAAAGCTTTTAAGTTTAATCAGGTCCCACTTGTTTACTTTTGTTTTTATTTCCATTACTCTAGCAGGTGGGTGATAGAGGATCTTGCTTTCATTTCAGTGTTCTGCCTGTTTTCCTCTAAGAGTTTTATAGTTTCTGGTCTTACATTTAGGTCATTAATCCATTTTGAGCTTATCTTTGTGTATGGTGTTAGAAAGTGTTCTAATTTCATTCTTTTACATATAGCTGTCCAGTTTTCCCAGCACCATTTATTGATCAGGCTGTCTTTGCCCCATTGTATATTTTTGCCTCCTTTGCTAAAAATAAAGTACCCATATGTGCATGGGTTTATTTATGGGCTTTCTATCTTGTTCCATTGGTCTATATTTCTGTTTTTGTGCCAGTACCATACTGCCTTGATGACTGCAGCTTTGTAGTATAATCTGAAGTCAGGACGGTTTATTCCTCCAGTTCCATACTTCTTTCTCAAGACTGCTTTGGCTATTCAGGGTCTTGTGTATTTCCATATGAATTATGAAATTTTTTGTTCTAGTACTGTGAAAAGTGCCATTGGTAATTTGATAGGGATCGCAATGAATCTGTCAATTACGTGTGGAAGTACAGTCATTTTCACAATACTGATTCTTCCTACCCAAGAATATGGAATAGCTCTCCATCTGCTTATGTCATCTTTGATTTCTTTCATCAGTTCAGTTCAGTCACTCAGTCATGTCTGATTCTTTGTGACCCCATGGACTGCAGCACGCTAGGCCTCCCTGTTCATCTCCAATGCCTAGAGCTTACTCAAACTCATATCCATTGAGTCAGTGATGCCATCCAACCATCTCATCCTCTGTTGTCCCATTCTCTTCCTGCCTTCAATCTTTCCCAGCATCAGGGTCTTTTCCAATGAGTCAGCTCTTTGCATCACGTGGCCAAAGTATTGGAGTTTCAGCTGCAACATCAGTCCTTCCAATGAACACCCAGGACTGATTTCCTTTAGGATGGACTGGTTGGATTTCCTTGCTGTCCAAGGGAATCTCAAGAGTCTCCTCCAACACCACAGTTCAAAAGCATCAATTCTTTGGCACTCAGCTTTCTTTATAGTCCAACTCTCACATCCATACATGACTACTGGAAAAACCATAGCTTTGACTAGATGGACCTTTGTTGGCAAAGTAATATCTCTGTTTTTAAATATGCTGTTTAGGTTGGTCATAGCTTTTCTTCCAAGGAGCAAGCATCTTTTTATTTCATGGCTGCAGTCACCATCTACAGTGATTTTGGAGCCCCCCAAAATAAAGTATCTCACTGTTTCCATTGTTTCCCCTTATATTTGCCATGAAGTGATGGGACCAGATGCCATGATCTTAGTTTTCTGAATGTTGAGCTTTAAGCTAGCTTTTTCACTCTCCTCTTTCATTTTCATCTCAAGAGGCTCTTTAGTTCTTCTTCACTTTCTGCCATAAGGGTGGTGTCATCTGCACGTCTGAGGTCACTGATATTTCTCCCAGCAATTTTGATTCCACCTTGTGCTTCATCCAGTCCAGCATTTCTCATGATGCATTCTGCATGTAAGTTTAATAAGTAGGGTGACCATGTACAGCCTTGACATACTCCTTTCCCTATTTGGAACCAGTCTGTTCTTCCTTGACCAGTTCTAACTGTTGCTTCTTGACCTGCATCCAGATTTCTCAGGAGGCAGGTCAGGTTGTCTGGTATTCCCATCTCTTTAAGAATTTTCAGTGTCTTATAATTTTCTGTGTACAGTTCTTTTGTCTCCTTAGGCAAGCTTATTCCTATATATTTTATTCATTTTGTTGCAGTGGTGAATGGGATTGATTCCTTAATTTCTCTTTTTTATTTTTCCTTGTTAGTGTATAGAAATCCAAGTGATTTCTGTGTATTGACTTTATATCCTGAAACTTTGCTAAATTCACTGATTAGGTCTAGTAATTTTCTGATTCTATCTTTAGGGTTTTCTATGTACAGTGTCATGTCATCTGCACACAGTGAGAGTTTTGCTTCTTCTTTTCTGATCTGGATTCCTTTTATTTCTTTTTCTTCTTTGATTGCTATAGCTATGACGTCTAGAACTATGTTGAATAATAGTGGTGAAAGTGGACACCCTTGTCTTGTTCCTGATCTTATGGGGAATGCTTTCAGTTTTTCACCATTGAGAATAATGTTTGCTGTAGGCTTATCACATATGGCCTTTACTAAGTTGAGATACATTCCTTCTATGTCCATTTTTTGAAGAGTTTTAATCATAAATGGTGCTGAATTTTGTCAAAGACTTTTTCTGCATCTATTGAAACTGTCATATGGCTTTTCTTTCAATTTGTTAATATGGTATATCACATTGATTGATTTGCATATATTGAGGAATCCTTGCATCCCTGGAAAAAATGAAACTTGATCATGGTATATGAGCTTTTTGAGGTGTTGTTGAATTCTGTTTGCCAAAATTTTGTTGAGGATTTTAGCATCTAAGGTCATCAGTGATATTGGCCTGCAGTTTTCTTTTTTTGTGTTGTCTTAGTCTGCCTTTGGTATTAGGGTGATGGTGGCCTTGTAGAATGAATTTGGAAATGCTCCTTCCTCTGTAATTTTTTGAAAGAGTTTTAGAAGGATAGGCATTAGCTCTTCTCTAAATGTTTGATAGAATTCTCCAGTGAAGCTATCTGTCTGTGGGCTTTTGTGTTTTGGGAGATTATTTATCACAGCTTCAATTTCAGTGCATTGTGTTGCACTCAACTGAACTCAATAGGTTCAGTTGGGTTGTTCATAATTTCTATTTCTTCCTGGTTCAGTCTTGGAAGATTGAACTTTTCTAAGAATCTGTCCATTTCTCCCAGGATATGCATTTTATTGCCATATAACTGTTCATAATAATTTCTTGTAATCCTTTGTTTTCTGCATTGGCTGTTGTAACCTCTCCTTTTTCATTTCTAATTTTGTTGATTTGATTCTTCTTTCTTTTTTTCTTGATGAGTCTGGCTAAAGGTTTGTCAATTTTGTTTATCTTCTTAAAGAACCAGCTTTTAGTTATATTAATCTTTACTTTTTTTTTTTCATTTCTTTTTCATTTATTTCTTCTCTGATCTTTATGATTTCTTTCCTTCTACTAATTTTTGGGTTTTTGTTGTTGTTGTTCTTTTTCCAGTTGTTTTAGGTGTGAAGTTAGGTTGTCTATTCATGTTTTGCTTGTTTCTTGATGTAGGATTGTATTGCTATAAACTTCCCTCTCAGAACTGCTTTGCTGAATCCCATAGGTTTTCAGTTGTCATGTTTTCATTGTTGTTTCTAGAAATTCTTTTATTTCCCTTTTTATTTTTTCAGTAACCTGTTGGTTATCTAGAAAAGCATTGTTTAGTCTCCATGTGTTTGTGTTTTTTACACTTTATTTTTCCTGTAATTAACATCTAGCTTCATAGCCTTGTGGTCAAGAAGATGCTTGATGCAATTTCAATTTCTTTAAATTTACAGAGGTTTGATTTGTGACCCAAGATGTGGTCTATCCTGGAGAATGTTCCATGTGTATTTGAGAAGGTGTATTCTGCATTTGGATGGAATGTCCTAAAGATATCAGTGAGATCCATCTCATCTAATGTATCATTTAAGACTTGTGTTTCCTTATTAATTTTCTGTTTTGATGATCTGTCCATTGGTGTGAGTGGGGTGCTAAAGTCTTCTACTCTTATTGTGTTACTGTCAATTTCTCCTTTTATGTCTGTTAGTGTCTCTGTTATGAATTGAGGGGCTCCTATGTTGGATGCATAGATATTTACAATTATTGTGTCTTCCTCTTGGATTGATCCCTTGATCATTTTATAGTGGCTTTCCTTATCTCTTGTAATATTCTTTATTTTAAGGTCTATTTTGTCTGATATGAGGATTGCTACTCCAACTTTCTTTCGCTTCCCATTTGCATGGAATATATTTTTCCATCCTCTCATCTTCAGTCTATATGTCTCTTTAGATCTGAAGTGGGTTTCTTGTAGACAGCATATACATGGGTCTTGTTTTGTATCCATTCAGCCAGTCTGTTTCTTTGGTTGGAGCATTTAATCCTTTTCCATTGAAAATCATTATTGATATATATGTTCCTATTGCCATTTTCTTAACTGTTTGTGGTTGATTTTGTACATCTTTTTCTTCTCTTGTATTTCTTGACTGTATAAGTCCTTTAACATTTGTTGTAAAGCTGGTTTGGTGGTACTGAATTCTCTTAGCTTTTGCTTGTCTGAAAAGCTTTTTATTTTTCCATCAATTTTTGAAATAGATCCTTGTGGGTACAGTAATCTTGGTTGTAGATTTTCCCCTTTCAGTACTTTAAATGTATCTTGCCATTCCCTTCTGGCCTACAGAGTTTCTGCTGAAAGATCAGCTGATAAACCTATGGGGTTTCCCTTGTATGTTACTTGTTGCTTTTCCCTTGCTGCTTTTAATATCCTTTCTTTGTGTTTAGTCTCTGTTAGTTTGATTAGTATGTGTTTTGCTGTGTTTCTCCTTGGACTTATCCTGTATGGGACTCTGCACCTCTTGGACTTGATTGACTATTTCCTTTTTCATGTTGGGGAAATTTTCAACTATAATCTCTTCAAAAATTTTCTCATACCTGTCTTCTTCTCATAAACTTCTTCATCTGGGACTCCTATAATTTGAATATTGGTGCATTTGATATTGTCCCAGAGGTCTCTGAGATTATCCTCAGTTCTTTTCATTTTTTTCACTTTATTCTGCTCTACAGAAGTTATTTCCACCATTTTATCTTCCAGCTCACTGATTCATTCTTCTGCTTCAGATATTCTGCTGTTGATTCCTTCTGGAGTATTTTTAATTTCAGTAATTGTGTTGCTTGTCCCTGTGTGTTTATTCTTTAATTCTTCTACGTCTTTGTTAATTGAGTCTTGCATTTTTTCCATTCTGTTTTCAACTTTGATCATCTTTGCTATCATTATTCTGATTTCTTTTTCAGATAGTTTACCTATTTCCTCTTCATTTATTTGAACTTCTGTATTTCTACTTTGTTCCTTCATTTGGGTAGTATTTCTCTGCCTTTTCATTATTATTATTTTTTTAACTTGTGATTGAGGTCTCATTTTCCCAGGCTTCCAGGTTGATTTCTTTCTTTCTTTTGGTTTCTGCCCTCCTAAGGTTGGTCCAGTGGTATGTGTAAGTTTCGTATAGAGTGAGATTTGTGCTGAGTTTTTTTGTTTGTTTTTCCTCTGATGGGCAAGACTGAGTGAGGTGGTTATCCTGTCTGCTGATAATCGGGTTTGTATTTTTGCCTCATTTGCTGTTTGTTTTAGATGAGGTGTCCTGCACAGGGTGCTTCTGGTGGTTGGGTGATGCCAGGTCTTGTATTCAAGTGGTTTCCTTTATGTGAGTTCTCACTATTTGATACTCCCGCCGTCTCTGGGGTCGCACAGAGTCGGACACGACTGAAGCGACTTAGCAGCAGCAGCAGCAGCAAGGTTAGTTCTCCAGTGATCTGGGGTCTCGGAGTCAGTGCTCCCACTCCAAAGACTCAGGGCTTGATCTCTGGTCAGGAACGAAGATTCCACCAGTGGTTCGTTATGGCATTAAGTGAGATTAAAACAAATACCCCAAAATGAGAAACCAAAGAGGAACCCCAGACAAATGGCAGTTACAAAATCAGGCAAATAATAATTAAAATAACGGAATATATACATATACACCCATAAGCAAAATCAAAACAGCCCAACAAAAATAAAGTATAGTAGATTGACCCAGGGAACAAAGGAAATCAAAAATTACATCTACCAGTTAAGAACAAAACTAACTAAAGTACAAATTGAAAAACAAAACTAAAGCAAGGTGCCAAGTGGGGAATAAAGCAATGAAAACAAAACTAACAAATATATTGAGAGGAAAGGAAAAAAAAAAAAAGAAAGAAAGAATAGATATGCAAAGGTAGAGGTAAAGAAGATTTATATACATTAAAAATTAACTGCAAAGGGAAAAAAACAGTAGGAAAAGCAAACAAAGGAATTAAATTGTAGAAAAAATAATAATAGGTTTAAAAAATCTAAAATTAAAATTAAAAAAAGAGAAGAGAAAAGAAGAAAAATAGGAAGAAGAAAGGGGGAAAAAAAAGGAAAACGCCACAGAACTACAAAAGCACAATGTAGAGGCAGAGGTTTATAACAATAACAAAAAATGACTGAGGAAAAAAAAGCTCAAAACCTTAATTAGATTTCATAGTGCCAATAAAATCAACAACTACGGCGGGGGTGGGGGAGGGGGGTAGCAAAGAAAAAAAAAAAGGAAAAAGGTAAAAAGAAAAAAGTATAAAAAATACAAAAGAATCTACAGAACAAGTCAAAGCATAAGAATAATAAATGTTTTTCTTGAGTCCCTGCTGTCAGAGTCCCTTCCCTTGCTGGGAGTCACAGTCCACCTCACCTCCCTAGGATGTCCTCCAACACTGTGCTGGTCTCTGGACCTGCTGTGGGGGCAGCTCAGCTTCTAATCTGGTCCTACTCCTGTGTGTTCTCACTTCCAATGTCCTCAGCTGTCAGAACTAGTGCGTTTTCCTTTGTGGGAGCTCTCAATGTCCTTTTATATATTCCATAGACACAGAGTCTGCCTAGTTGATCGTGTGGATTTAATCTGCGGCTTGTCCAGCTGGTGGGAAGGTTTTGGGTCTTCTTCCTTAGCCACACTGCCCCTGGGTTTCTTTTTTTTTTTTTTACCCCTGGGTTTCAATTGTGGTTTTATTTCCAGCTCTGCATGTGGGTTGTCCACTGGGGTTTGCTCCTCAGGCTGCCCTGGAGGACTTGGGTCTGCCCCATTGAGGGCCAGTGTGGAGGTGGTGCAGCTGCTTGGGTGTAGGGGTTCTGGCAGCACCAGGTTCTCAGGGGAGTTGGGTGGGATTCTACTCTGTAGTTCAGGGTGTCAGGGTTTTGATGGGCCAGCCTCTCTATTGTTCAGCTGCTGATGCTGGCATGTAGGGAGAGAGAGGCTATGGTGATGGCTCCACCCTCTACACGTGACTCAGCAGTATTGCCTTGCTTCCATGGCTGCCTCGCTCTCCTCCACAGGAATTTCCCACCACAGTCTCCTCCCTCCCATGCCCTCTATCCGTCTCTCCACATTCGACAGCAGCCCTCGCCCTGGGATTGCTCCACAATCCCTAAACTCCAGCACCCAGCCACTGCACCTTCCAGGGGACCTGCGTCCCTCTCCAGAGTATGTATGGCTGCGGCAAGGACTGCCTGATTCTCATCCCATTTAGGCTGCCCCAGATCAACTGTCTCACTCTCAGCCTTAAATGTTTCTCCTCTGACTCAGACAATTGCCCCGAGGTGGGGATCAGACCCCTGCTTCAGTTCCCCCACCCGCTGAGGGCAGGTCCAGTCCTACTAACACTCCTGGTTTCCCCCTTAGTTCCTTCATCCTACTAAGTTTTGCATGGCTCTATATATTCTTTGCTGCTGGTCAGGTACTCCTGTCCTCTCTCAGCTGGTGTTTAGCATGCCCTTCTGTGTCTGAAAGGTGTATTCCTGATGTATCCTTGGAGAGAGATGTATTCCACATCCACCTACTCCTCCACCATCTTCTTCTCTCCTCTTTTTTTTTTTTTTTTAATAATTTTGTTTATTTATTGATTTTTGGCTGCACTGGGTCTTCTTTGCTGCATGGGCTTTGCAGCAGGGGAGGTGCACAGCCTTTTCATCGCAGTGGCTTCTCTTGTGGAGCACGGGCTCCAGGGTGTGCCGGCTCAGGAGCTGTGTCACAGAGGCCCCGTCGTTCCGCGACAGGTGGGATCCTCCCAGATCAGGGATCAAACCTGTGTCTCCTTCATTGGCAGGCAGATTCCTTACCATTGAGCCACCAGGGAAACCCCTCTCTCCAATCTTTAACCAAAGAATTAAGCTTTTCTTTGCTTCTGAACCAACCTGGGTCTCCTTCTAATGGCAACACCAGGCAAAAGAACCCTTGTTGGGTACTGACTTGGGAGGGTCAGTAACGCTTTTGTCTTCTTTATACATTTAAAAATATTTCTTTAAGGAACCAGAGAGTGAAGTGGGGAGGTGAATCAGAATGTCACATTTTCAAAAATGTAGTGGCTTTGAGTTCCAGTCCCATCCGGAGATGCGACAGCACATGAAGCCTCTCAATGCCCTTGATTAAACCCATATGCCTCACTCGAGGCAACGTGAAACACTGTTGAAATATCCATTGTAAGTTTATGTAACAGGTTATTTTACAACCTCTGAAAGGGAAGTGAATTCCAAAGGGGAAAAAAAGCGATTTTATGCAAGTACTTTGCTTAAAAATAATAAGTGTATGAAAAAAGCTACCCATGGCTAGAGACTCTTATCACTATTAAGGATAGCATGAGAACTCATCTCCGCTGTTACCAGCAGCTTTTGTCACGGCACTCTTTGTCTCTGCCAGCATCACTTTTGGCTTAAAAAAAAAAAAAAAGAAAAGAAAAAAGCACCTGAAAACCTTGAAACCCAACAATCATTCCCACATGATTCTGGGACAAACAAACAAGTATTGTTCAACTGCTCCATAAAAAGGTTAAGGACCTTTAATAACAATGTCAGCATGTTGACGATTTTGTCAAAAGCTTTATTCTAATTCTGAACACACAGCAGAATAATTGTGTCATTGGTGCTTTTAGGTGTTCTTTCATAAACGTTTAAAACCTGGTAGCATATGAAATCCTTAGCACTTAATGGACAAATTTCAATTCTTGAGAACGCTTGTTGCATGAAATAATGTGTGTTTTTTTCATTAGTAAATTGAGCACCAACAAAAATTTTGAAATAAATTCAAGTTTCTTAGAAATACATTTTATATAATACATCCTTTTCAAGTGATAGTTTACTTCTTTCATTGTGAGCTGTTGAAGGGACAGCTCAGGAAATTGGATGTGAAGATGCTCTCTGAAACACTGCACACACACACACACACACACAAACCTATTCTTTAACATAATGTTAGCACCGCTGGCACGGGTATGACTTGAGCAGAAGGATCTGAAAAGTATGAGCCAATGTAAGCCATGTTTCTAGAATAATCTATACATGAGATAGATAATCTGACACATCCCTTATTGCCCACCTCCTAGCATATATCCACTGCCTTCTCCTGCTCACCCCACATCTGCTTCTTGCTGCCTTGTAGCAGGGTAATATAGTGGCTAAGAGCTTGGACTTTGAAAGCAGACATTTTGGCATCTAATCCTGACTCTACAATTTACCACCCTTAGCTCTATGATGATGGATGAGTTATATAACCTCTCTGTGCCTGTTTTGTCATATAGAAAACAGAGATGATCGTATTATTGCAAATATTAAAGGTTCTGTTCAGTTCAGTCACTTAGTCATGTCTGACTCTTTGTGACCCCATGGACAGCATGCCTGACATCACTGTCCCTCACCAGCTCTTGGAGCTTGCTCAAACTCATGTCCAGCGAGGTGGTGATTAAAGATCACTATATGTAAAACACTTAGAATAGCACCTGCCAGATATTAATAACTGGAGCCAGGAGCAGCATGCCGGTGCCTGCACAAACCCAACAAGAAACCAGCCCTTCTCCCTACCTAAAAGCAGCGCCCCCCCGCCCCAGCTTGCCTGGAACTTCAGTAAGAGCACATCTCTACACTCTTTTTTTTTTTACTTTGACAATTATTACCTCACACACACTCTTCTCTATCCTAGGCCTGCTTTTTCACTCCTCAGTTCAGATCAGTCCCTCAGTCATGTCTGACTCTCTGTGACCCCATGGACTGCAGCACACTAGGCCTCCCTGTCTATCTCCAACTCCTGGAGCTTACTCAGACTCACGACCATTGAGTCAGTGATGCCATCCAACCATCTCATCCTGTGTCATACCCTTCTCTTCCTGCTTTCAATCTTTCCCAGCATCAGGGTCATTTCAAATGAGTCAGTTCTTCACATCAGATGGCCAAAGGATTGGAGTTTCAGCTTCAACATCAGTCCTTCCAATGAATATTCAGGGCTGATCTCCTTTAGGATGGACCGGTTAGATCTCCTTGCAGTCCAAGGGACTCTCAAGAGTCTTCTCCAACACCACAGTTCAAAAGCATCAATTCTTCGGTGCTCAGCTTTCTTCACAGTCCAACTCTCATATCCATACATGACTACTGGAAAACCCATAGCTTTGACTAGATGGACCTTTGTTGACAAAGCAATGTCTCTGCTTTTTAATATGCTGTCTAAGTTGGTCGTAACTTGCCTTCCAAGGAGTAAGCGTCTTTTTATTTCATGGCTTCATCACCATCTGCAGTGATTTTGGAGCCCAAAAAATTAAAATCTGCCACTGTTTCCAATGTTTCTCCATCTATTTGCCATAAAGTGATGGGACCAGATGCCATGATCTTAGTTTTCTGAATGTTGAGCTTTAAGCCAACTTTTTCACTCTCCTCTTTCACTTTCATCAAGGGGCTCTTTAGTTCTTCTTCACTTTCTACCATAAGGGTGGTGTCATCTGCATATCTGAGGTTATGGATATTTCTCCCAGCAATCTTGATCCCAGTCTGTGCTTCATCCAGTCTAGCATTTCTCATGATGTACTCTGCATAGAAGTTAAATAAACAGGGTGACAATATATAGTCTTGATGTACTCCTTTCCCAATTTGGAACCAGTCTGTTGTTCCATGTCCAGTTCTAACTGTTGCTTCTTGACCTGCATACAGGTCACTCCAGTCTCTCCCATAATGACATATCCACTTGTGACCTTAACCGAAAGTGCTGCTTTACGTATGGAAAGGTGACCCACAATATAATTAAGACTGATGCCTGTTATTCTTCCATCCGGACAATTTACTCTGGTGCATCTTATAAGTAAAAAGATTAAAAACAGTTTCCAATAACGAATGAGAACTGACTGTAGCGCACAGGAAACTGTACTCAGTGCTCTATGATGAACCAAACGGGAAGGAAATCCAAGGAAGAGGGGATATGAGTGTCCATGTGGCTGATTCATTTTGCTGTGCCGCAGAAACTAACACGACACTGTAAAGCAACTGTACTTCAATTAAAAAAAAAAAGTCCAAAGGCCTATTTCTTGAACTAAACCATACCATGACGCTGGCAAAATAGCAGATTCTGTCAGTAGAATTAGTGATGAAAAATAAAAGCTGTATAGCACAGGGAATTCAGCTCGGTACTTTTTGATGACCTATAGAGGTGGAATAGGAAGGTGGCAGGGAGTCTCAAGAGGGAGGGGATATATGCATACATATAGCTGATTCATTTCATTGTACATCAGAAACTCACACAACACTATAAAACAATTATCATCCAATAATAAAATTTTTTAAAATAAGTAAGAATCAACAGAAATAAGCAAACAAAAGAATATCATGCAGGTCTATCTGCCAAAGTCAGCTTTTACTCATGCTCCTGGTGATGGCACTTTTCCCATGGCTTATGGGACCAGAACCTATAACAACAACACAAATGTGATCCACATGTCCCCAGAGTGATCAGTTTTATGGGATAATTACTCTGCCAGCCTTTATACGCTCTTTTCTATCCCCACCTCTACCCTGTGTGCATGCTAAGTCACTTAAGTCGTGTCTGACTCTGTGTGACCCTATGGACTGCAGCCCACCAGGCTCCTTTTCCATGGGATTCTCCAGGCAAGAATACTGGAGTGGGTTGCCATGCCCTTCTCCCACATTTACCCTGCCATCCCAGTAAAATCTAAGATATGCAATAGGAAAACTTTGTCCGATTTTCCTGCTATCATCATGATCACAAGTTTATTAGGAAGAAAACAAATTTCTTTGGACTTCCCTGGTAGTCCAGTAGTTAAGAATCCACCTGCCAATGCAGGGGACACAGATTCAAACCCTGGTCTGGGAAGATTCCACGTGCTGTGAGCCACAACTCCGGAAGCCCATGCACCCTCAAACCCTTGCTTCTCAACAAGAGAAACCACCACAGTGAGAAACCCATGCTCCACAACTAGAGAGCAGACCCTGCTCACAGCAGCTAGAGAAAGCCCACACACAGCAATGAAGACCCAGCACAGCCAAGAACACACTTTTTTTTTTTAAGTTTCTTTCAGAGAAAACACAAATAACAGCACACAGTTACTGCGTTCCGAAACAAAATCTACCCCTACTCCAGAATATCGCTCGTGTGGGTGTTCCTTTATATCCATCCTGCCCTGACTCAGTCTCTCAGTCCTTCTCTGGGTCCACCTGCATGTCCTCGGATAACCAAACCACAGCTCTGCTTCTTTCAAGCCTCAGCTGGGTGCTGGGTGCTTTGGATTGCTTTAAACTCACCACTTCTTCTCCACAGCCTTTAAAGTCTCCTTCATCACTGTAGTGCCATCCTGTCCTATGCCCCCAATCCCACCTATTCTAGGTGTCTGGATGAGGGAGAGATAGAGGCCAGAGAGGCTTGCTAGGAAATCGCCAACCACCTTTGGCAATAATTCTGTTGTCTTCTTCCAGTCAATCACAGATTGCACACCACCATATTCAACCATATTCAACAGGTTTTTTGTTTTTTTCCAATTCATACCGTATTCTCTAACTGTGACCTGCCACGGATGAACTTGTTGGTTACAACTTGTTAATTACAACACAGCTTAGTTCTACTTCTAACCTGCTCCTGGCTTGGTGACCAGGCCATCTCCCTCAACTTTCTCAGTAGAGAGAGAGACTCAAGGGGAGACGCTGAAAGAACTTTTTAAAAAAAATATTTATTTATATTTAGTTATTTGACTGAGCCAGGTCTCAGTGGTATCACACAGGATCTTCCACCCAGGGATCAGAGCCAGGCCTCCCGCACTGGGAGTAGGGAGTCTTAGCCACTGGACCACCAGGGAAGTCCCCGAAAGAGCTTTCTATTCCAGTTCACCAGGTTTGTTAAGACAACATTAGGAGTGATGGGATTGAACTGTCTGCTTGCCTGTAAGTTCTAGGCCTGCAGAGGATTAAAGGAAGCCAGGTCTTTGGATGGTACCTGATTCCATGAAGCATAGACAGTCCCTTTTCACAGGGGATTCTGATACGAATTCAACTAGAAGCTGCTTTTTCTGGGATCTGTTGAGGATCATCTTGAAACAATTTTAATGAAGTTTCCAGTAAAAATCCAACAATACTGTTCCTAACTTTAATTGACACTTCTAAGTGTTTAAAAGACTTTCAAATATTGAGGAGTTAATTAATTCAAACTCTTAAAGGCAGACCCTTAATAACACTTTAATAACAAGAAAACCTAGTAGACCACAAATCTCCCAATTAAGAAATGGGTAATATGGGAAAATAATAGACATAATAATATATCTATTTTATATATATATATATATATTTAGTAGCAGAGTTTATTTTATGTTAACATTTTATTGACTGGGGGATTTTTGCATAAACTAATGCCTGTGGTCAGTGATTTGTTATTTGTCAATAATGTTTGGGAAAATTAACACAAAGTCAGCGATGGAATGAAGCATAAAACCTCCCAAATTAGGTTCTTATCACCTTCCAGCAAATGCTTCATATAACCTAAAATGCAACTCATGCTCTTTGATAATTCTTGTTAAACAGGATGAAATGGGAAATGTTTAAATGTGCAATAAAACTTAAACTATTGTAAATAGATATGCATGTATGTATGAACATATTTATGTATATATTTAAAATGAGGGTAAAAATAAAGTCAAGCAATATTTTTTTTAAACTGAGACTGAGTCCTTTTCAAGGTATCAAGACAAATAAATGCCAGAAGATTTTAATTATAAGCTTTTATGACAATGCAAGGACAAACAACTGGTTTGGCTGAGTCGTGCCTTAATGGACTTGCTTGATCAAGTAAACAGCTAGGTTTCCTACAAAGTAGATACATCGTAGACTTTCTGAATTTTTCTACTTTTTATCAAAACTCCTTTTTAACACCCTTTCCAGTTGCTTGTTTACTTTCCACATGATTGTACACAGTATAAAGAGGCAATATAAGGCCAGTTTCCAGCCACTATTTTTTCATGCAGTGTAAAAACTGGCATTTAAAACAACTATTTTTTATCCTGAATATGACAGCTTCACTTCTGTAGTCCAATTAGATAAGTCATGGTGTCTGA
This sequence comes from Cervus canadensis, assembly GCF_019320065.1. Taxonomy (NCBI): domain Eukaryota; kingdom Metazoa; phylum Chordata; class Mammalia; order Artiodactyla; family Cervidae; genus Cervus; species Cervus canadensis. Next base: position 82,064,196 of record NC_057388.1, read on the forward strand.
TATAAGTTTTCCTGCTAATCTAATTGGTAACAATTAAACTTCATTAGTAGGTCTATTCCATATTACTTTAGAAGGTACCATCCAACTTAACCGCAGGTAATAGTGCTGTTCTGGAAAGGATTCTCAAAGATAAGGCTACTCTGCAATTACAGGACAGCTTGAAGCTTCCATCTGTCTGCCCTTCTGTATTCAATAACCACAGTCCTTGGGTTTCAGCCAGCTAACAAAAGACAATAGAATGCCATCCTTCTTATTAGATTATGCTGTTGACAGTATGATAATCCATGTGCATGAGCGAGGCTGAAAGGACGGTGAAGTAGCAGAATTTTCTTTATTCACAGCAAGCCTGTGAAGAAAGTCATTTGAATTTTGGCAAAAGACACTGCCCTAAGAGCAGCCTTAGCTGTCCTTCGGCGTCTGCACTGTTCAGATTGTATCCTCAGAACATCTGCTTTATTTGTTTGCAACTTGGCCCCACCCCCACCCCGTGTTGTCAGCTTCTTGGAGGCAGAAAATCCAGTGTGCATTTCTCTGAGATCCCTAGGGAAGCGGTGATCTTCTCTGAACAGTAGGTAATCAATAAGGACTTGTTAGGCTAATTTGTTTGCCACTCCTGTTTGCCAACAACTCACAGCTCCTTCACGTTGCTTGAAACAGTGCTTCAGTGAATCCCTTATGAGTCCTTGTAACAGTGTCACATAATGGAATAAAGCAGGGAACAGAGACTTCTAATACCTGGATTTTGGTCCTAATTCGCTGCTAACTCAGGTGTTGTGGGAGATGCTTGGAAAAAATGGCTGTTGGCGGGGCTTTCAGATTTTTTGGTATCCTCCCACAAGCCCCTGTAATGTAATCTTTTAAAAAGAGGCCCCTCCTAACTAGCTTAATCAAAATTAACACCGGGGCCATCCCTGGTGGCCCCATGGTTAAGAGTCTGCCTTGCAATGCAGCGGACATGGGCTCAGTCCCTGGGTGGGGAACTGAGATCGCACATCCTGAGTGGGGAACTAAGATTGCACATACCACTAGAGAGTCCGGCACCACAATGAAGACCCAGCATGTGGGGACTAGGACCCAGTGCAATCAAATAAATTAATTAATTAAAAAAATTAAAACCACTACCAACTCCGATCCAGAAGCATTTCTCTTCGTCCTTCCTTTATTTTTCTCTGTAACATTTAACTGCATTTCACATATTAATTTATTTTTTACTACCTCCCCTCATTATGGAATCTCCATGAAGTCAGGGGCTTTCATCTCCTTTAACCAATGTATTTCCAATATTTGGGACAATGCATGAGTGATTGTAGGCATTCAATGAATATTTGTCAGTAAGCAATAAATAACTATATTTCACTCAAGAGGAGGAGATGGAATTAGCAGATTGGGACTGGAACTAGGATCCATTGCTGTTTGTGGGCTCTTTTCCCAGAAGATGGGCTTCCCTGATGGCTCAGATTATAAAGAATCTGCCTGCAGATTCCTGAAGAAGGAAATCCCTGAAGAAGGAAATGGCTACCCTCTCCAGTATCTTTGTCTGGAGAATTCCATGGACAGAGCAGCCCAGTCTATGGGGTTGCAAAGAGTTGGACACAACTGACTAACACTTTCACTTCCCAGAAGATTGGCTGTATATTGCATCAAAGGAAGAGAACATATAATATTTGCAAATTTTCTTTTAATATTTGCAAATTTTCTATCACAAGTCCCTGATGTTTAGAAATTATGCAAACCTAGTCTTGGTGTTTCTTCTGGACAATAGGGAGAAATCTTCCCTTTAGCATTTAGTTTAATAGAAAGTATCAAAAATAATGAGTGATGACTAGATTCTGGGTTACATAAAACATTTGTTGGAATTTGGCATGCCAGAGAAAGTTAACAAAAACAGATCATAATCACTCCTTTGGGAGACAATACTTCAACAAATCAGAGACTCAACTGAAAGTTTCAAGAACCTCTGCTTGTAGTTCATCTCCAATTCTGAGGAGATAATGTCATTTCATGGCCCAGAATCCTTCAATAATTGCAGGATCCCACCTTCAGGCAAAAGACTGGAAGCAGAAGTTAAACATCTCAGCATTGCTTAGTATCCTATTTGACAAGAAAGAAATGGATTGAAAAACTCCTTAGAATGTTGCGTCTCTTGGTGCCCTGCAATTTTCCATTTGAAAGAGTGAGAAAATAATGTAGTCCAGAGACAGGCAGAGAGAAGTGCTCTAAGAAAGAGCCTTGCAAAATTCTGGCAAGTATACGTGATAATAATTCCTCCAATCCTTCCCCAAAGGGTCCTACAGCCAGTTATTTGGGTAATTGTTTACTGAGGAGAGAGAATGCAAAGTTTGTTTGTTGTTTTGTTTGTTTTGTTTTTTTCTAGGACTCTTGGACAAATGGTCTGGGTTGAAGCTGATCTTTGGAGACCTTAAGCGCCATTAGACCTTAATCGCTAGAAATTAATCGCCGAGTGGTAAAGAACCCACCTGCCAATGCAGGACACTCGAGAGACATGGGTTTGACCCCTGGGCCAGGAAGACCTCCTGGAGGAGGGAATGGCTACCCACTCCAGTATTCTTGCCTGGACAAAGTCCATGGATAGAGGAGCCTGGTAGGCTACAGTCCATGGGGTCACAAGGAGTCAGACACAACTGACGCAACTCAGCACTGCACACACAGAACTAACATAGTAATTCTTTGACATGCAGGATAAAAGTGTTGCAGAGACGAACTCCAGGTAGAAGCTTCTGAATCTTCCCTTTTTCTTACTGACATAGTGGACAAAAAGCAAGAGAATTCCACTTGCAGTTAGAATACAGAAAGTAACAAGAGACCACTGTTACAACCCTATTGTCAACCAGCTGAAAAAGCTAACCTTCTGCAAAAAAAACAATGAGGAAAAGCCACGACACTAAATCAGGTCTTATTTATCATGACACTCAATCATGGCTTTATCATTTGTCGTCACTAAATCATGTGTCATCAGAGAGCTGACATGGTAATGAGTTTCTTCCATCTCTTGCAGAGCAGAAGGAAGAGGTGGAAGGCACTCTTGGCAGTGGTAAAGAGTGACCAGTTGAACCTTCAACAAGCTTCTGGTGGCAGCATGTGTGGATTGGAACCCTGAGGATCCCAAGCCAAGAGTGAGTCCATGCCTACCCCAATTTTCCTACAGGTTTTCACCCAGTACAGAGGGATGATACACAAAAAGACTGGTTACATGCAGGGGAGTCAAGAGAAATATCCCCTGAAGTGCTCTTCAACAACCCAAAAAGCTGGCAACTAGGCTTTAGAGCACAAAGATCTCCAGAATTTGGTAAAGGTGCTACCTTGGTAACTCAGGTGTAGAGAATCTGCCTGCAATGCAGGAGACCCACATTTGATCCCTGGGTTGGGAGGATCCCCTGGAGAAGGGAATGGTTACCGACTCCAGTATTCTTACCTGGAGAATCCCCATGGACACAGAAGCCTGGTGGGCTACAGCCCGCAGAACCACAAAGAGTCGGACACGACTGAGTAATTAACATTTTCACTTTTCTTTCAGAAACGAAGCACTGCTGAAGAAAAGTCCTGATGTTGCCCCCCAAAATATTTAAACCAGAGGTGAACTGAATGTAAAGCTGCAGCAAAGTTGAGATTCAGTTCAGTTACAGATGAGATTACCTTAGTGTTCTATACCAGTAGTCTGCCAGAAAAGACATATCATTTACCTCAATGTCTACTATTCTCTTACACGTATGTAATATCTGACCACACATCAAACTATGTAAGACACAAGAAGAAACAAAAAAAATGTCATTTATGGCCAAGAGAGGAAAACAGTGAATAGAAACAGACTAACAGATATCTTAGGTCATAAAATATCCCATAATTATAACATAGTGACTTTAAAGTAACTATGATAAATGTCCAAAAGACGTGGTGTAGAAGACATTATGTATACATATATAGATGGAAAATTTTAGAAGAGAGATGGAACTGTAAATAAAAATTAAATAAAATCACTAAAAATGAAAAATATGAATCAAAATTAAAAATTCAAGCAATATTGGTCAACTAAGCTTCAATAAGCTGGATGGCATCACCGACTCAATGGGCATGAGTTTGAGTAAACTCCGGGAGTTGGTGATGGACAGGGAGGTCTGGCGTGCTGCGATTCATGGGGTCCCAAAGAGCCGGACACGACTGAGTGACTGAACTGAACTGAACTGAACTGAAGCTTCAGTAAAAGTAAATTAACTTAATTTTTTAAAAGAATTCAAGAAATAGTCTGCATAGCACACTGGGTGCTACAGAGGAAAAATAAGTAAACTTGAAAATGGTGGTGGTGGTTTAGTGGCTAAATCAAGTCCAACCCTTGTGACTCCGTGGACTGTAGCCTGCCAAGCTCCTCTGTCCATGGGGTTTTCCAGGCAAGAATAATGGGGTAGGTTGCCATTTTCCTCTCCAGGGGATCTTCCCGACCCTACACTGCAGGCAGATTCTTTACCATTGAGCCACTAGGGAAGCCCCAAACTTGAAGATAAATCAATAAAAATTATTTGTATTGAAATGCAAAGAGAAAAAAGGTAAAAAATAAAACAGAACATCTCAAACGTCTGGGACAATTAACATAAATGGAGTCAAATATACATATAAATGGAGCACCAAAAATAAAAGAGTAAGAAAAGGATCAGAAGAAATATTCAAAGAAATAACAATAATTTTTCTCTCAAGTCATAAAATACATCAAATCATGGATCCAAGCAGTTTAGTGGCCACAAGTCGAGTACAAAACACACACACACACATGTATAAGTTAAACTGCTGAAAAAATAGAGACAAAGAGAGGATCTGAAAAATCAACCAAAAGAAAAAAAAGCAAACAACTGGTGTGGATTATGATTTACTTCTCATCAGAAACAATAAAAAAGCTGGTGAAAAAGACCAAAAGAGAATGAAAAAAAACAAACAAACTTTAAAATGCTGGAAGAAAAAAATTCCTAGCCTAAAATTCCATTTCCAGCATAATCATCCTTCAAAAATGAAGATGAAATAAAGTCATTCTCATTAGTGACCACCTGAGGAATTTTGTCTCCAGTAGACCTTTACAAGAAACATGGAGAGAAGTTTCTCAGGCTAAAGGAAAATACTGTCAAATGGAGCATGGAATATGAGGATGGGAACGAGAAAATAATATATATATGTATATATATAATTTACTGAAAAGACTTGATTATGAAAAACAATAACTGATAATGCAGGGGTTATAGACTATATAAAAATAAAATATAAAAGAATAAGAGAACACGTGTCAGGAGAAGAAATAAAAGCACTTATTACACTTTTTCACGAGGTAATACAATACTATTTGAAGGCACATTGTGAGGTGATAAAACATATTGTCATATTAATAGATGGTGAGACAGTATTTGATGTCTTAATACATGGAAAAAAATATACTAATGATAGAAACTCTTAACCATGCTAGAAAGAGAAGGACATTTCCTAGAGACACAGAAGTAGAGAACAAATGTATGGACACCAAGGAGGGGAAGGAGGAGTGGGGTGAATCGGGAGACCCCGGGACTGACATATATACACTACTATGTACAAAAGAGATAACTAACGAGAACCTGCAATGTAGCACAGGGAACTCTGCTCAGGGCTCTGCAGTGACCTAAACAGGAAGGAAATCCAAAAAAGGGGATATATGTACATGTATAACTGACTCACTTTGCCGTACAGCAAAAACTAACACAAACTTGTAAAGAAATGAAGACTCCAATAATAATTAAAATTGAAAAAAAAGATAAGGGCATTTCCTTTTGATAAAGGACATTCATAAAGTACTATCGCTAATGCTAATGCTATACATAATGTGAAACACTAACCTCTTTGTCACTAATACTGGGAATGTTGCAGGATGTCTGGTCTCACTTCTTCCATTCAATATTGTTATGCAAGTTCTAGCCAATGTTACAAAGCGGAAAAAAAAAAAAAGAAAGATGAAGGGCATAAATATTAGAAAGGAGGAAGCATAATCATCACTACTCTCAGTGAGTGAAAGTCGTGTCCGACAATTTGCGACCCCATAGACTGGCCAAGGAATTCTCTAGGCCAGAATACTGGAGTGGGTAGCCTTTCCCTTCTCCAGGAGATCTTCCCAACCCAGGGATTGAATCCAAGTCACTCACATTGCAGTCGGATTCTTTACCAACTGAGCTATCAGAGGAGACCACTACTCTCAAATAATGTGCAAATACACATAGAAAACCCAATTGTATCTTCCCAAAGTACTAATAAAACCACTAACAAAACAAAATGCTAATAAATAATGCTACTAAAAATTACTTGTACTGAGGAATTTATTAATTTGGTTGAATAAAAGGTCAGGATGCAAAAATAGATTGTAATCCAAAACATTTTAAAAGTACTTTTAAAAAACATAATTTGAAAGTCCATCAAAAACACCATATAACTAGGAATAAATTCAACAAACAATACAAAATATACCAACATTGGAAACTATTGATAGAAAGCATTGCAGAAAGAAATTAAAGAAGACATATTTATAAATGAAAAGACATAACCCATTTATGGATTGAAGGATTCAATATCATAACATTTCCTCTCTCTCCAAATGCAATGCAATCCCAGTCAAAATTCCAGGAAGGAATTTTACAGAAATATACATACTGATTCTAAAATGTATACGAAAATGCAAAGGACTTAGAATATCCAAAGTCATATTTTAAAAGAAGGACAAAACAAAGAACTTATTCTGCCTGACTCACTGGCTTTATAGCTATAAAAATAAGACATTTATTAAACTTTTAATTGACCTAAGCATCAATGAATATATCAATGAAACAGAATAGAGTCCAGAAACAGATAAACACATGTGTGGTCAATTCAATGGGAAAAGGAAGTCTTTTTAACAAATTATTCTGGAAGGAGATAAACATATGTAAAAAAATGGACCTCTACCCCTGTGCAAGCACACACAAAAATTAACTTGAGATAGATCATAGACCTAAATGTAAAAGCTAAATCCATAAAGCTTTTAGCAGAAAATATAGGTGTATATCTTCATGAATTTGTAGTAGGAAAAGTTTTCTCAAATCACAAAAAACATTCATCATAAAAGAAAAAATAAATCACCTTTAAAAATGAATAGTCAGGCCATGGTATTGTGGGGATATGCTTTAAAAAAAGAAATCATGGCCTTGATATATTTTTAGCAACTACTATAAACCAACAATAAAAAGAAAAAAAAAATCCTCCCCTTTTTTAAAATGGGCAAAAGACTTGAACAGACACTTGATAATAGAAAATATAGGTATAGCCTGTATTACCAGAAAAGGTGTTCAAAATCATTAATTATTAGGGGAATTCCCTGGTGGTCCAGTGGTCAGAACTCAGGGCTTTCACTGAGCACCCAGTTGCAATCTCTGGTGGGAAACTGAGATCCCCACAGGCTGTGTGGCATGGCCAGAAAAAAAAAAACACTAATCATTAGGAAAGTACAAATTAAAACCACAGTGAGGTACCATATCCCACCTGTTAGAATGTCTAAAGTCAACAAGTATGCCCTTATCAAATTCTAATGAGAATGTGCACCAATTGATCCTCCCACATAGCACCAAGTGGGAGTGAAAAATTAGTAAAACCTCTTTGGGGAATTGTTTGCAAAGTTTTCTAAAAGAGTTCTAGGTCGGGACATGCCATTGGCCACTCCACCAACGTTATCATGATAATTGAAACAGAGGAGCAAAAGTAGCTAGTATGTTGAAAGTTTGGGTAAAGCACCTGTATTACAAAAGATTTAAAATAGACATTATGGGACTTCCCTGGTGGCTCAGTGGTAAAGAATCTGCCTGCCAATGCAGGAAGTTCAGTTCAATTCAGTCACTCAGTCATGTCCGACTCTTTGCAACCCCATGAACCGCAGCATGCCAGGCCTCCCTGTCCATCACCAACTCCCGGAGTTTACCCAAACTCATGTCCATTGAGTTGATGATGCCATCCAACCATCTCATCCTCTGTCATCCCCTTCTCCTCCTGCCTTCAATCTTTCCCAACATCAGGGTCTTCTCAAATGAGCAGCTCTTCCCATCAGGTGGTCAAAATATTGGAGTTTCAGCTTCAACATCAGTCCTTCCAATGAATATTCAGGACTGATTTCCTTTAGGATGGACTGGTTGGATCTCCTTGCAGTCCAAGGGACTTTCAAGAGTCTTCTCCAACACCACAGTTCAAAAGCATCAATTCATCTGTGCTCAGCTTTCTTTATAGTCCAACTCTCACATCCATACATGACTACTGGAAAAACCACAGCCTTGACTAGATGGACCTTTGTTGGCAAAGTAATGTCTCTGCTTTTTAATATGCTGTCTAAGTTGGTCATAACTTTCTTCCCAAGGAGTAAGCGTCTTTTAATTTCATGGCTGCAATCACCATCTGCAGTGATTTTGGAACCCCAAAAAATAAAGTCAGCCACTGTTTCCCCATCTACTTGCCATGAAGTGATGGGACTGGATGCCATGATCTTAGTTTTCTGAATGTTGAGCTTTAAGCCAACTTTTTCACTCTCCTCTTTCACCTTCATCAAGAGGCCCTTTAGTTCTTCTTCACTTTCTGCCATAAGGGTGGTGTCATCTGCATATCTGAGGTTATGGATATTTCTCCCAGCAATCTTGATTCCATCTTGTGCTTCCTCCAGCCCAGCGTTTCCCATGATGTACTCTGCATGTAAGTTAAATAAGCAGGGTGACAATATACAGCCTTGACATACTCCTTTTCCTATTTGGAACCAGTCTGTAGTAACACAGGTTCAATCCCTGATCTGGGGAGACCCCACATGCCTCGGGACAACTAAGTCCAAGTGACATAACAATTGAGCCCGAGCTCCACAGCCCGGGAGCCACAACTCACGAAGCCGGCTCACCCTGGAGCCTGCGTGCTCCCCAGCAAGAGAAGCCACCACAGTGAGCAGCCCGTGCACCACAGCCAGAGAGTAACTCCCTCTCGCTTCAGCTAGAGAATTGCTCACACAGCAACAAAGATCCAGCATAGCCAAAATTCAATACATTTCAATAAATAAATAAACCTTAAGATGACTCAGAAGTCAACCACATCAGTAAAAGTTGTTTAAGATTTTAGTGGTCTGAGGTATGCCAGGATTATCACGTTAGATTCTGGAGACAGCACATTTCACACTTGCAAATACTGCCCCAAACCATTTACTGAGTGATCTGGAAGGTTGACAGCTTTTAATGAGATCCAGAGAGGTAAGGGGCCCTGGGGCAGGATTAGGCTGTGGGACAAGCACCCTGTCACTGGGCTGTATAACCCAGCAGACCCTATGGTCCTAGAGGAATCCGTGATGGAAAAGATGTTGTGTGGATTTATGGCAAGCTGCTGTGGAAGAATTGAAATGTGAGACATGTACAGTTCTGGAGTAAGGCCATGGCATCCGCAGGAGAGAATGAGCGGTAACTAGATGGAAGTGATGCATCAGAGATGGGGTCTGAGCAAGGCCAGAGGCACGGTCAGCGGTACCAGCCAACAGCCCAGACTCCTGTGACATCCATTACGAGTGAAATGATGCTTCCTGCTCAGCTCACATGTGTAGCCGAGTGCTAGCTTAGGCCCTGAGGACAGAGGTGGCAAAAGGTCAAGCTGCAGGCACAGATGAGTTGGCTCAATATACACGCAGGACAAAAATTGACTGCAGTGTCACTCTCTCCTCACTTGGAGGGAGAAGAGGTGCCCGAAAGAAAGTGGTGACAGGAAAATCTTCCCGAAAAGCCATCTTGGATGTGGGCTGCTCTCGGGGAAGGGGTGTTGGAAGGCTCAAACCCCCCACCTCCATTCAGGACATCTCTGAAGACTGATCCCAGATTCACAGCACACAGTGGGGCTGGGTGAGGCTTCTCTTAGACTGCGTTAACAGTCCAACTTCTCCCTCTGCCCAGTCCTGCTTCCCTCACATCTTGATAGAGGTTATGCCCAAGAACACATCTCAATGATCTCCAAGTCAGCCTGTTTCCCAGGAAACCCAGCTTGCAAACAGTGGATTTAAAAACTCAGTGAAATAAGTCAGGATTAAAAGTTCTACATTTAGAAAGTTTGTGGGAGGCAAGGAGGATTGTTTGTTCTGTTTGGAAACTCAAGTTATTGATCTTGAAACTTTTTTTAAAAGTATTTATTTCTGACAGTGCTAGGTCTTTGTTGCTATGCAGGCTTTCTCTAGTTGAGGCCAGCGGGGGCCACTCTCCAGCTGTGGTTAGCAGGCTTCTCGTTGTGGTGGCTTCTTTAGTGGCGTATTGGCTCTAGGACACTCAGCATCAGTAGGTGCAGCTCATGGGCTCTAGAGCGCTATCTCAGGAGTTGGGGCGCACAGGCTTAGTTGCCCCATGACATGTGGAATCTTCCCAGATCAGGAGCCACCCCTGTATCCCCTGCACTGGACGTGGACTCTTTACCACTGAACCACCAGGGAAGACTTTCGACCTGTTTTTTTTAGTTCTCTTATTTCTGATGGTGGAGACATACACCTCAACTAGAGCTATACTAGAATATAGGCTTGGTGAGGGTCCTAGCAGGACTGTCACTCCACGACCTGAAAGTAGAGGGCGCTTTTGCCTGGAACACGTGAGAACAATTTTTTTTTTCTCACTACTTCTCTGCTGCAAGAGGAGGGTAGTTTGCCAAAGGCTTGCTGATGGAATTGAGAGTTCTCTAGTGATCTATCTATCTATCTGAAGGCAAGGTGAATAGTTAATGTGCAATACTGGGGGGAAAGACACATAGTGCAGTATGTGAGCAGCCATGCTTGGAGTATATTACTCAAAGGGCAAATGTATATTTCTTTCCTCTTTTCCTTTGTCAGAATTATTTTTTGGACATCAAGTGCAGATAACTGCACTAACCATAATCCTATAAGCCTTCTATCAGTGATATGTAAAAAGCTGTTCTTTGTTTATTGTTCATTTGTCAGTTTATTGGTTTCAGTAATATAATAAACAATTGTGAAATCACCATCTAAGAGAAAATTTAAATGATGACAACTCACAGCCACATGAGATCCTCACCCATCCTGTGTCCTTGCCTCTCACCTTGAAACTTGAGTTCATTGTTGTCTTTCTTTTTGATATAATTATATTAAACTCAACTGTATTTATTAATAGCATATAGTTTTGTTTGGTTGTCTTAAAACTTATAAAAGAATCTCTGTATTCATTTTTAGTGTATTATACATCACAATGAAAGGGATTATTTAAAGGTGTCATGCAAGATGTAATCTCTCAGTACTTTTCACTTAAAATTATATTCCAAAAATTCACCTATGGGTGAATTGTCATATGTGGCTATTGTCATATGTAGCTATGTTCATTTATTTTGTTTACTGATTTTTTTTTTTCTATCTTAAAGATAACGTGAGAACTTCCCTGACAGTCCAGTGGTTAAGACTTTGCCTTCCAGTGGAGGGGGTGCATATTCCATCCCTGGGGGTGCTAAGATCTCACATGCCTTGAAGCCAAAAAAGCAAAGCATAACACAGAAACAGTATTGTGACAAATTCCATACAGACTTTAAAAATGGTCCAATTAAAAAAAAATCTTAAAATAGATAATGTGTTAATTCCGAACAACACAAAAATCTCATCCATTTCTAGAAATTCATCTACAGACATCATCTATTTTTTATCTTTTCCTTTAAAGACATTAAATTTTTTTCTTTATTTCCTGTCTCCCACAACATCCTCATTGACTTTACTGTGTACCTCATATGTGCTCTGCTTCTTCTTTTTCCAATACAAGTTTCAAGGAACTTGTTTAGTATGGCTTGTTTAGTTTCAGAAGGAGGAATGCTTGTTTTCCTAGAAAACCAGAAAGAGAAATTCAAAATGCCTTTAATATAAAGCCACATTTTGAATACCCCCTGGGCCTACACATCAACCTTGTTCTTGTAGGTCCCTTAAGCCCACCTGAGCCCTTATACCAGTTGAGCTGTTTGTAAAGATTCATTTGATTGGGTATAAAGAAATCCCCTGTGGTATTGAAAACACATCCCTCAGAGAATAAAGGACCAAGCTGTTGGGCATAATGAAAATCAAGTATTAAACACAAGCCCTACAGACACTTCACACACCTGGAACAACAGCCTCATGGTTGGGAGAGACAATGACAGAAAACGAATCTCATGTGTATTCCAGATGGTTCCTAGGGCTCACAGACAAAAAAAAACGTTTGTTCCACCCCCTTTTCAGAGCAGCTCCAATGAAAATTTCCTCCCACTCTCAGCGAAATAAAAAAAAAGTTAAGTGGTTAAATAAACCCCTGAGTTGTGACAGGTTATCTTTAGCCTCCCAACTTGCATATGAATATGAAGTCATCTTGCAGGTAGCGATGACAAACACCCAAACTACCATGATCACATTGACATTCCCCAGTGGACACGATGACCAACAGGACACACAGATCACCACGCTGAGATGAATACAGATAGGAGTTAAACATATGCTGAGCCCCACGGCGCTAGACAGGCCAGGGGTAGGGAGAGAAATCGCTTGCTCTGAGGAGCAATAGCAGTGAATGGTGCAGCCACATTTCTGCAGACAGAAAGAACACAGTCCCATCACTCACAGCAGCTTTTAAAAGAGCAAATATTTTCTATTCATTCTAAAGAAAATTATGTTTGTGAGACTAGCAAATTGTGTGGATGCAGATTCTCCAACCTGGTAATTAGCTCTGCTCCATTTCAATAAGTAAAGGTTTGGGGGGGATTATTCATATCCGAATCATTTTCACTGCTTTTTATTTGCAGAATAGATTGGAACTGTATGAATAGAGACCTTCAACTCCTATTAACATTTTTGCATGCAGTTGAGGCTCTCCAGAAATTAAAAAGACAAACATTGGTAAATCAATAAAAGAAAACATTATTTTATTTCACCTTGGGCTCAGCCACCCACTGCCTAGCTTCTCTCCATCCTTGGAAATTTTTCTTTTGCACTGACCCAGCTAGAATGTAGACAGGCGGTGAGGAGGCGAGGGTGGGGGAAGTGGGGGGAGCATGGAGGCTGAAAAGAGCTGTTTGAACAAAGGTGAAACTTCATGGGGGGGAGCAGGAAGTAACTTCTTTGGTGGGATAGAAGGGTTCACGTGTGGAAGCAGTTATAGAGGAGGCACTTTGTGGAGGAATTTAAATGTCACGATAATCTAGTCGGAAGCCCCAGAGGCCATGGAGATGAGTAAGTGAGCGTGTGGTGGAGGGGAAATGGGTGCTATCCAAGGACCTGGGCTGATAAGGGATAAAATTAAGTGGCAATGGGCTACTAGTGCACTGTAGCAAAACCTGAAGGCTTTGTGTCAGATATACCGCAACTAAAATATTGGCTTAGCCTCTTCCTAACTCTGCCACCTTGGGCAAATTACTTATCTAAGGCAAAAATAGGTTGAGAGGATTCAATAAAATCATCTCCACAAAGTACTGGACACATTGTAAGGTTAAGTATAAATATTAGACATGAGCATTGTCATCATCTTCAGTATTATCATTGCTATTTCAGGAAAATTAATTATCTGTGTGAGATGGGATGAGATGAGAAATATCATCAAGATGATATTTATCAAAAATACCAAGATGAGAAATATCCATCTACTACTGCACACGGCTCTGATAGGAAGAACCCCATTTTTGGCAATACTGTAAAGCACGTAAGATACAGGCTGTTTTCATTTTGCACAGCCTTTAAACATATATACTTCTCAGAATAAAGAAATTCCTTATTTAAAATGTCCTTAGGGCAAAGTGAACTTTACCTCTTTAAATTGCAAACATTAAACACAGGTGAACTTCAACTTAAGTTTCTCTGTAAAATTTTTGTGGGGAAAAAGTTGGCCCAAGTTTAGAAAAAAAAAACAAACTAACTTACATGTTAAAGGCAAGTCGGTGCAAAGAACACACAGTAATGTCTGCGTCAGCTGGGGCATCACCTCCCTCCCTCGGGGAGGAGCAGGGGAGCTACAGATTGTAGCAGAAGGGGATTATGTTTTCTTTGTTTGGTTTCATGGGTCTGAGGCCCGAGAACACGACTGAGTTACTCAATTGCAGAATTAGGCAATTCCATACCCACCTAGTGCCTCCAGTCATCTTTTTATTAAAGGAATGAGGAAATTCAAAGGAACAGCCATGCTTATTTTCTAAATAGGCTACTTAAAAGTCAAGATTTATGTTACCTATTTAAGCGGGTGGCTGTGTGAGGCAGAGGAAAACTTACTGACATAGAGATGGGGTAAGTCAGATCAGATTCCATCTCTTTATTCAGGGAGAGAGAGACAACGCACTTCATTTGTAAGAGAAGGAAAGGGTTTGAATTAGATGATCCAAAAGTTTCTCCCAGGTCTCAATTTCTGATTCTACATTAGCCACATTTTGCACAGCAGGGTCTCCGAACTCCTCCAAACCAGATGTGACCTTTCCCTCCATTAAAAACCTGGAGAATTTCCCCTTCTTTTAGAATACTTGCTATGCTCCAGCTTGCATTGTGTTTAAGGGTGTCCCCGCTTATTTCTCCCTAATTGACTACAAGATTCCTTAATGGAAGAGATATTTTTATTCATATTTGCATAAACCCAATAATGTATAGAAAGAATTACACACCACAGCCAAGTGGGACTTGGTCCAAGTATCTAAGGCTGATCCAACATTTAAAAAATCAATTAATGTAATCCACCATGCATGCGTGTGTGTTCAGTCAGGTCTGACTCTTTGCGACCCCATGGACTGTAGTCCTCAAGGCTCCTCTGTCCATGGAATTTCTGAGGCAAGAATACTGGAGTGGGTTGCCATTTCCTCCTCCAAAGGATCTTCCCGACCCAGGGATCAAACCCATGTCTCTTGCATCTCCTGTATTGGCAGGTGGATTTTTTACCACTGAGCCACCTGAGAAGCCCCTGCAATCCACCATGTCAAAGTCTAAAAGAGAAAAATTATGTGATCATTCCAGTTAATGCAGAAGGAGCATTTGGCAGTATCCAACACCCGTTAGTAATAATTCTCAGCAAACTAGGAACAGAGAAGAACTTACTCAACCTGATAAGTACTATCTTTAATAAATCTACTGCTGCTGCTGCTGCTGCTAAGTCACTTCAGTTGTGTCCGACTCTGTGCGACCCCATAGACGGCAGCTTACCAAGCTCCCCCGTCCCTGGGATTCTCGAGGCAAGAATACTGGAGTGGGTTGCCATTTCCTTCTCCAATGCATGAAAGTGAAAAGTGAAAGTGAAGTCGCTCAGTCGTGTCCGACTCCTAGTGACCCCATGGACTGCAGCCTACCAGGCTCCTCCGTCCATGGGATTTTCCAGGCAAGAGTACTGGAGTGGGGTGCTATTGCCTTCTCTGAATAAATCTACAGCTAACATCAAATCTACTGATGAGCAACTGGATGCTTTACCCCTAAAACTTGGAACAAGGTAAGGATATTCTGTTTTACCATTCTTCTTCAATGTTCTAGAGGTCCTAGCTAATGCCTGGAACATCTTGCAGTACCACTGTAAGAAAGTACTCAAATACACACAGACAGACAGGCACACACACACACACACACACACACTGACAGTAATGGGATTATGTGTCAAAAAGGACCCAGGAGCCAACTGAAAGAACTTCCAATGGCCAAAGCTGAGACAATCTGAGCAAAAAATAAAGTGATGTTTTATTATAACCCAAAGTATAAAATAAACATCCATCAGCCGATACTGATACATATATACATATATATGTATGTGTGTGTATATATGTGTGTGTGTGTGTGATTAAATAAACAAATGGGGAAAAATAAATCTCTCATGCAGAAAATTTCCAAATAATTTATGTAGCTACTTTGCCTTCAGGGAGGTGGAACTCCCCAGCTGAGATTGAAACCAGGTGTGTACCGTGGCATTAATCCACTCAGTTTTGTGGTTTTCTTCAGCAGCACTTTGGCAAACTGTGTAGTAAGACAGAAAACAGGAATATGAATTGACTCAAGGCTGAGGTTTGAAGTGGGCGTACAATGAGATAGAAGGAGACTAGGATGCTGAAAATGCTGACAAGCACGTGGCTGAAGTCATGCTAGCTGTGAAAATGCTGAGGATCTGGACGAAGAAGATTGCTGGAATTGATGAATGGCTTGAAGTATGAGGATGACTTTGTGTAAGAGCAAATTGACCAGGTAGACTTGTATTTTGACTATGGCAGGGGATGAGGGGTGAGAGAACAGCAGGATTGAATGGTCTTAAGGCTAAGATTTTAAACAGGCTGGATGCAAGCTTGTGGGGTGTCAGCCACTGAGCTCTCCCTATCCTGGATCCCCCACCAAGGAAGTTATCAATATGTCTGTACTTTAGTGTCACAAATAGAAGGATAGTGAGAAACTACTTGGCTGCTTTTGAAAGGTTGCAATTGGGAACTTCCTATTTTCATCCACTTCTGAGAAACTAGATATTTCTGGAAAGCACTGGTGATGTCCATCTTTGATTATGAGTCTGAGACTTTTTTCCTTCCACTTTATAGAGGTATGATTAACAAATAAAATCATACACATTTAGGATGTACAACATCATGTTTTGATAAACATATACATTGTGAAATGATCTCTGCAATCAAGCTAACTCACATGTTCATCACCTGATATAGTAATTCTTTTTGTGTGTGGTGAGAACACGTGAGCACTTAGTAAGTTTCAAGGATGTAATACACTAACTATAATCATCACATTGTATGCTATGTCTCCAGAACTTATTGTATCTTATAACTGAAAGTTTGTACCCTTTGACCAGCATTTCCATTTTCCACCCACTTTGTAGCCTTGGTAATCACCATTCTCCTCTCTGTTACTGTGAGTTCAATTTTTTTTTTTTTTTTAGATTACACAGATAAATGATACCATACAGTATTCATCTTTCCTTGACTGGATTATTTCATTTAGCATATTGTCCCCTGGCTTTATTTATGCCACTGCAAATGATGGAGTTTCCTTCTTTTAGGGCTGAGTAATATTCATATATATATATATATACATATATCCATATATATATAGTATCTTCTTTATTCATTCATCTATTGATGGACACTTAGGTTGTTTCTATATCTTGGCTGTTGTGAATAATGCTGCAATGGACATAGGAGTGCAAAATTTTTGTGATAGTAATTTCCATTTCCTTTAGACATATACCCAGAAGTGGGATTGCTGGATCATACGGTAGTTCTGTTTTTGATTTTTTGAGGACCCTCCCATACTGGAAAGTTATCATGTTTGTCTTCGTGTTGAAGAGGCTAAGAGAACACCAGTGTGGGGGTTATGGAGCAAATGAGAGAGGATGTGGCAGACGATTTAGGCGTAATTATTTCACCTTTGACATACTGGAGAAATATCTTAAGAAAGACAAAAGAAGTTGTTTAGAACTTTCAGAATGTGGGAATCAAGAGTTCAGAAGTCCTGTTCTCCAGCAAAACAACAATCTAGCTGGTAAAAACTATTTATTTTATATATGCTTATGTAACATATTATTAAATTATTATGTTGTATATACTCAATTGGGCTTCCCATGTGACTTGGTAAAGAATCCACCTGCCAATGCAGGAGATGAGGGTTTAATCCCTGAGTCGGGAAGATCCCTTGGAGAAGGAAATGGCAACCCACTTCAGTATTTTTGTCTGAAGAATTCCATGGACAGAAGGAGCCTGATGGGCCATAGCCTATAGGGTTACAATGGGTATGACATGACTAAGTAATAACAAACACATTAAATTATATATGTATTACATACACATATATAGATGTAGATACAAAATAATCACTTAAAATCTCTGGAAATTATTCTTCAGGGTACATGACAAGCACAGAAACATTCATTTAAGAAAATGAACCAAATCCTGTAATAACAGTGAGAGTCAGGGGCTGTTGAACCATGGCCCAGTTCCTTATCACCCGACCCTTAGCTCCACGATGCAGAAGCTCAATCCTGGGTCCCTGGGTGCTCTATTGCAGGCAGATACAGTGAAGACGGTAGGTGTTACCCTCTCTTCCACCCCCAGCCCCAGCTCCCAGTCTAAAGTACTGGCTTCCCCCTGGAAGATGCAAGTTGCCTGTGCTTCTCATCCCCTTCTCCCAGGCCCAGGCTGCAGAAACTAGAGATTCCGGGCCCCAGAGTATGCACCTTCCCCCACGCAGCCCCCATCCGTAGGGTAGAAGAGCTTCCCCAGGTGTAGCAGGGCAGAGAATGCCAGGGATTGGGAGGTGAGGGGAAAAGCGAGTCACCACCTGTAGGGGTGGGGTTTATTTTTGTGGGGACAAAATTGTTCTCAGCAGTTTTAGTAACGATTACATAACCCTATGGATTCACTTTTAAAAATTAGAGTGTATGCTTTAGATGAGTATTTATATAATATATAAATTATACTTCAATACAACTGTTTAAGAAGTCAAACTGCTAGGCCCCTCAGCTGTACTGTGACATTTTCCCAATGGCCCAGGCTGAGCAAAACTACGCAAAACCATTTTTAAGAGTTGAGTGCTTACTCAGACACTTTTGAGGATGAAATTCACTGCATCCTTTCAGTGTCTTCTCTCTAGGAAGGCCTACCTGGGGCAAATCCTACCGTGTCTCACTACCAGCGTAGTATATTTCTTCCCGACATATCTTCCTATAGATACAGTCGATCACGACTCTGATGAGTTCTCTCTTTTCATGTTTGCTTTTTGAATGCATAAAACAAAATGAGTGTCTCTGTGCCAGGAAACCAAGAAGATCTGGCTATAAGTTCCAGGTACTAAACCTAATCCAGGCTTGATTTCATGTTTCCTGACTTCATTTTCTCATCTGTTTGCTTTTAACTTTATTTTCTTATCATGTGTGTGTATTTTAATAACCTATTTTTAATTGCTCCTGGAACAAAACAAAACAAAAAATTAGTTCCCAGTACCCCTAAGGAAACCTTTCTTGGAATGTGTTTCCAGCTAAATCAAATGAAAATGGTGAGGGTAACTCAGGTGGCCAAATAGGAGAAAAATGTGTTTCATCACCAGGGTTCTCCTTCAAATGCTACTCTTCAACCTACTCTACCAGTCTGCATAGACTGTTGCTGTGGGGAAAGAAAGAAAGATCTTTTGTAATTCATTTTTGAAGGCTTTCTGATAAGCCTTGAATCTCTAATCTGGGGAAGCTGAGGCAGATGAGTGGAGTAAACACCCAAACACCATTCTCTGAGAGGCCAACATGGTATTTCTGGCTGGGAGTCATTGTTCTGAGATATTAGCACAAGGACCCATGGCTGTGATGGAGTCAAGTGCCTAGCACAATCGTGCCAGTGACAGCATCCTAGGCAGAACCCTGGCTATGCCTTGCCTCCCTGTGTTTCTGCCTGAGTTTAGTTCAAAACTCTGCAACCCAAACTGTGAGCAATAGGATCTGTAAGCCAAATGATTCCTTTTTTTTTTTTTGGCAATTCAAAATTATTTAATTACAAGGCTGGATAACTAGAAAAGAATTTTCCTTTCAAAATAATTTCATAGGTAGAAAGTAATACACTGGTTAACAGGTTATGATTCTACAGCAGTGTCATGGTCAAACAGAAATGCCTTGACTCTTATGGATGCATTATCTAGACTCGATGCTGGTTCAGAATCTATTTACAAACCAATGTAAAAATATAATTCATCTTGAACTTTCTTCCCACATCCATAAAATGGAGATTTTCCCAATCACCAGATTTTCATATGACAGACAAGTAAGTCTCGCAGCACTAGCCAGAAATATTTCCACCTTCGAAATGTCACAGCAGACCGACTTCTTTCAACAGGCAGACAGCAACCCCTCACTGTTGGCACAGAAAACCCCACTACTGTGAATTAAGTTTTTCCTCTATGAGGCATAACCTAACAGAAATCTGTTATAAAACTTCTACTCATATCTGCACTTTAGTCTTGTCTCAGAAGCCAAATCCATACATGCGTTTCTTCAAGCCAAATGATTCCTACTCAATAAATTCCTTTTCTTTTCAGATCTACAGATACAGGTTTGTGGGTTCTTCTCAGAAATCTTGATTAGTACACAGGGCCACTCTCATTTTCTCTCTTTTCTTTATCAATTTTTATTGGCATACTTGACTTACATCAGTTGGATCATTGAAAAAGCAAGAGAGTTCCAGAAAAACATCTACTTCTGCTATATTGACTATGTCAAAGACTTTGACTGTGTGGATCACCACAAACTGGAAAATTCTGAAAGAGATGGGAATACCAGACCATCTGACCTGCCTCTTGAGAAACCTGTATGCAGGTCAGGAAGCTACAGTTAGAACTGGACATGGAACAGCAGACTGGTTGCAAATCAGGACAGGAGTACATCAAGGCTGTATATTGTTACCCTGCTTATTTAACTTATATGCAGAGTATATCACGAGAAATGCTGGGCTGGATGAAGCACAAGCTGGAATCAAGATTGCTGGGAAACATATCTATAACCTCAGATATGCAGAAGACATCACCCTTATGGCATAAAGTGAAGAAGAATTAAAAAGCCTCTTGAAGAAAGTGAAAGAAGAGAGTGAAAAAGTTGGCTTAAAGCTCAACATTCAGAAACTAAGATTATGGCATCCGGTCCTGTCACTTCATGGCAAATAGATGGGGAAACAATGGAAGCAGTGAGAGACTTCATTTTGGGGGGCTCCAAAATCACTGCAGATGGTGACTGCAGCCATGAAATTAAAAAACGTTTGCTCCTTGGAAGAAAAGTTATGACCAACCTAGACAGCATGTTAAAAAGCGGAAACATTTTGGAGCCCCCCCAAAAATAAAGTCTGTCACTGTTTCCACCTTTTCCCCATCTATTTGCCATGAAGTGACGGAACCAGATGCCATTATCTTAGTTTTCCCAATGTTGAGCTTTAAGCCAATTTTTTCACTCTCCTCTGGAGAGTGAAATTCTTCAAGAGATGGGAATACTAGAGAGTGGAAAATTCTTCAAGAGATGAGAATACCAGACCACCTGATCTGCCTCCTGAGAAATCCTAATGCAGGTCAGGAAGCAACAGTTAGAATGGGACATGGAAGTTAAAAATAGGAAAAGGAGTACATCAAGGCTGTATATTGTCACCCTGCTTTTTTAACTTATATGCAGAGTACATCATGAGAAACGCTGGGCTGGATTAAGCACAAGCTGGAATCAAAAGTGCTGGGAGAAATATCAATAATCTCAGATATGCAGATGATACCACCCTTATGGCAGAAAGTGAAGAACTAAAGAGCCTCTTGATGAAAGTAAAACAGGAGAGTGAAAAAGTTGACTTAAAGCTTAACATTCAGAAAACTAAGACCATGGCATCCAGTCCCATCACTTCATGGCAAATAGTTGGGGAAACAGTGGCTGACTTTATTTTTTTGAGTTCCAAAATCACTGCAGATGGTGACTGTAGCCATGAAATTAAAAGATGCTTACTCCTTGGAAGGAAAGTTATGACCAATCTAGACAGCATGTTAAAAAGCAGAGATATTACTTTGCCAACAAAGGTCCGTCTAGTCAAGGTTATAGTTTTTCCAGTGGTCATGTATGGATGTGAGATGGACTATAAAGAAAGCTGAGCATCGAAAAATTGATGTATTTGAACTGTGGTGTTGGAGAAGACTCTTCAGAGTCCCTTGGAATGCAAAGAGATCCAACCAGTCCATCCTAAAGGAGATCAGTCCTGAATGTTCATTGGAAGGACTGATGTTGAAGCTGAAACTCCAATCCTTTGGCCACCTGATGTGAAGAACTGGCTCATTAGAAAAGACCCTGATGCTGGGAAAGACTGAAGGCAGCAGGAGAAGGGGATGACAGAAGATGAGATGGTTGGATGGCATCACCGACTCAATGGATATGAGTTTGAGTAAACTCTGGGAGTTGGTGATGGACAGGAAGACCTGGTGTGCTGCGGTCCACGGGGTCACAAAGAGTTGGACACGACTGAGCAACTGAGCTGAGTTGATATATAGGTATACATATACCTCTCCCTCATGAGCCTTCCTCCCACCTCCTATCCCACCCCTCAAGGTCATAACAGAGCACCAGGTTGGACCCCCTGTGTTATACAGCGGTTTCCCACTAGCTAGCCATTTTTCACATGATAGAGTATATATGTCAGTGCTACTGTCTCAATTTGTGCTACCCTCTTCTTCCCCCACTGTCTCCGCAAGTCTGTTCTCTACGTCTGCGTCATCTCCACTCCATCCCTGCAAACAGGTTCATCAGTGCTATTTTTCTAGATTCCATATATATGTATCAATATATGATATTTGTAAAACCGTGTTTTTTTAAACTTAACTTTGTAAAATTCCAACCACATTCTGAAGTCCTTTCTCATGTTTTGATGGTTTCATGGTTTCTATTATATGAATAAAGTACAGTAAATTTAACCTAGTTCTAGGCATAGATATACAAGTTGTTTTCAGTCTTTCCTCTGATAAATTATGCTGAAATGAAGTATATAATAAGAATTTTCCAAATATGAGATAAAGTCATAGAAGTAGAATTGTGGTGTCAAAGGGGATGTGCAACCCATAATTGGAATGATATTGTCAAACTGCCCTCCACCCATATTGTATCCATTTAAACTACCACCAGTCATGCCTGAGCGCCTGTTTCCACAAACCTCACCAACAAAGTGAGCTAAATCTTTGCTAATGAGACAGGTGAAAATTGCTTCATTGAAGTTTTCATCTACAATTATCTTAATACAGTGAGGTTGAACACCTTCTGATGTTTACCAAACATTTGTATGTTCTTTTTAAAGAACTCTTTCTATAAACACTTGTTAGGTACAGCCTTTTCATAACAAATGTGTCAGGAACTCTCCTTCATACAGCAAGGATATTTGCTCTATGTTTGGTTTTTAAGTTGCAAACATTCTCCCGGTTTGTGATTTTCTTTTGACTTTGCTTAATATTTTTTAGATGTGCATTTTTTTTTCATATTTATGAGGTTAGTTTATCAACATCTCTTTAATGTATTCTGAATTTGTTCCCACACTTAGAAAGTTATCCTCACTATGTGAGTATTAAAAAATATTCCATAATTTCTTCTCTTTTATGGTTACATATTTTTCATCTAAATATTTGTCCTTTTGCAATTTCCCTTGGTTAAGGTAAGAGGTATGAGCCATATGTATTTTTTTCCGTGACTACTCAGCTGCCTGTGTAAATCACAAAAAAACTGTGGAAAATCCTTCAGTTCAGTTCAGTCACTTGGTCATGTCTGACTTTGCGACCCCATGGACTGCAGCACACCAGGCCTCACTGTCCATCACCAACTCCCAGAATTTACTCAAACTCATATCCATTGAGTTGGTGATGCCATCCAGCCATTTCATCCTCTGTTGTCCCCTTCTCCTCCTGCCTTCAATCTTTCCCAGCATCAGGGTCTTTTCAAATGAGTCAGATCTTCACATCAGGTGGCCAAAGGACTGCAGTTTCAGCTACAGCATCAATCCCTCCAAGGAATATTTAGGACTGATTTCCTTTAGAATGGACTGGTTGGATCTCCTTGCAGTCCAAGGGACTCTCAAGAGTCTTCTCCAACACCACAGTTCAAAAGCATCAATTCTTCAGTGCTCAGCTTTCTTTATAGTCCAACTCTCACATTCACACGTGACTACTGGAAAAAACCATAGCTTTGACTAGACGGACAAAGTAATGTCTCTGATTTTTAATATGCTGTCTAGGTTGGTCATAGCTTTTCTTCCAAGGAGCAAGCGTTTTTTAATTTCATGGCTGCAGTCACCATCTGCAGTGATTTTGGAGCCCCCCCCAAAATAAAGTCTGTCACTGTTTCCACTGTTTCCCCATCTATTTGCCATGAAGTGATGGAACCAGATGCCATTATCTTAGTTTTTTGAATGTTGAGCTTTAAGCCAAATGTTTACTCTCCTCTTTAACTTTCATCAAGAGTCTCTTTAGTTCTTCTTCACTTTCTGCCATAAGGGTGGTGTCATCTGCCTATCTGAGGTTATGGATATTTCTCCCAGCAATCTTGATTCCAGCTTGTGCTTCATCTAACCCATCATTACACATGATGTACTCTGCATATAAGTTAAATAAGCAGAGTGACAATATATAGCCTTGATGTACTCCTTTCCTGATTTGGAACCAGTCTGTTGCTCCATGTCCAGTTCTAACTGTTGCTTCTTGACCTGAATATAGATTTCTCAGGAGGTGAGTCAGGTGATCTGGTATTTTCATCTCTTTAAGAATATTCCCTGGAGAAGGAAATGGCAATCCACTGCAGTATTCTTGCCTAGAGAATCCCGTGGACAGAGGAGCCTGGTGGGCTGCTGTCCATGGCGTCGCACAGAGTTGGAGACGATTGAAGTGACTTAGCATGCATGTATGCCTTGCACAAGGAAATGGCAACCCACTCCAGTATTCTTGCCTGGACAATCCCATGGACAGAGGAGCCTGTTGGGCTGCCGTCTATGGCGTAGCACAGAGTCAGACATGACAGAAGTGACTTAGCAGCAGCAGCAGCAAGAATATTCCAGTTTGCTGTGATCTACACAAAGGATTTGACATAATTAATAAAGCAGAAGTAGGTGTTTTTCTGGTATTCTGTTGCTTTTTTGATGATCCAGCAGATCTTGGCAATTTGATCTCTGGTTCCTCTGCCTTTCTAAATCCAGCTTAAACATCTGGAAGTTCACAGTTCACGTACCGTTGAAGCCTGGCTTGGAGAATTTTGAGCATTGCTTGACTAGTGTGTGAGATGAGTGCAACTGTGTGGTAGTTTGAGCATTCTTTGGCATTGCCTTTCTTGGGGACTGGAATGAAAACTGACTTTTTCCAGTCCTGTGGCCACTGGTGAGTTTTTCAAATATGCTGACATATTGATTGCAGCACTTTCACAGCATCATCTTTTAGGATTTGCAATAGCTCCACTGGAATTCCATCACCTCCATTAGCTTTGTTTGTAGTGATGCGCCCTAAGGCCCACTTGACTTCGCATTCCAGGATGTCTGGCTCTAGGTGTGATCATACCATTGTGGTTGTCTGGGTCATGAAGATCTTTTTTGTATAGTTTTTCACTGTATTGTTGCCACCTCTTCTTAATATCTTCGACCTCTGTTAGGTCCATACCATTTCTGTCCTTTATTGTGCCCATCTTTGCATGAAATGTTCCCTTGGTATCTCTCATCTTCTTGAAGAGATCTCTAGTCTTTCCCATTCTATTATTTTCCTCTATTTCTTTGCATAGATCGCTGAAGAAGGCTTTCTTATCTCTTCTTGCTATTCTTTGGAACTCTGCATTCAAATGGGTATATCTTTCCTTTTCTCCTTTGCCTTTAGCATCTCTTCTTTTCTCAGATATTTGTAAGATATATATGATGGATAACACCAATTTTATGCATTGGGTTTCTTAGGCATTTTAGTCATTGCAAATTTCTTTGTACTCACTGGGTACTTACTAGCCCCATTTTCTTGCTGTAAAATTTCTTAGCCTGAAAATTTCATGCGATACAGAAGTAAATGAGCATTTTGAATGAATCAATGAAATAATGAATGAACACGGAGTTTTAGTTTTGGTTTTCTTGGAACTGAGTGTCTACACAATGCTGAGGTTTCCCTTTTCTGTACTGCTTTTCATTTAACCTTTGCTTTTATATATTTCTTCTATCTCAAATATCTTAACCAATATAATCTTTCAATTGTCATTTACTCTCACATTTTACTTCTCAAGAGAGTAGGAGATTCAGTGGTTCTCTTCTTTTACACTCTCTTCCATAAACTGACAGTTATTTAATTGATTTATTGTAGAATTATTTAATTCTATAAAATGTTTAAAGTTTTATATTGTAATGGTATTAATTCTAGAATCAGACTAAAAAGAACAGCGTAAACAATTAATGCATTATTCAGTATACACAATTAATGTTTTCAGGTGATAGGAATAGGAGTGTTTAGGGAGAGAATGTTTTATGATACTGTTAGGGGAAGCACACTGATTGAAACCGCCCACCCTGGCCAGGCACCATAGTAACCATTTGCATGAGTTGTTTTATGGCAGGAGATCCTGATAAGGAATACGGAACTAATAGGCCACCACCAGCCGGAAGAGTTCGGGAAAGATCGGGAAAGATCGAGAGGAGACACTACCTGTCCGTCCACTTCCCAGAATCCCTCTTGCTAGCATCCATCTTGGCTGAGCGATGCGTGCGCCACCAGGAAAGACTCTGAATTAGAATGATTGGCCAAAGACCACCCGGAAACTAATCCCATCACCATAAAACCCAAGACTGCGAGCCACGCGGTAGAGCAGTTCTCCTGGGTTCCCTTACCTACTGCTCTCCACCCGGGTGCCCTTTCCCAATAAAATCTCTTGCTTTGTCAGCATGTGTCTCCTTGGACAATTCATTTCCGAGTGTTAGACAAGAGCCCAGTTTCGGGCCCTGGAAGGGGTCCCCCTTCCTGCAACAATACAACTTACTGTAAAATATTTTTAAGTGAAAATTTAGATTTAATCAAAGTATTCAGGTTGTATAATATAGCATTGTTTACCATTACCCAGCTTCAAAAAAAATTCATGGGCAATGTTATTCATCTGTACTTATACCCCTTCCCTTCTCCTGCATCATTTTGAAGCAAATTCCAGATATCACTTCACCCTTAAATCATTGAATACAGTTCTTATAGAACTGTTTTTTTAAAAAAATAAAACCACTATTCTTTTATTCTTTTTTCATATCTCAAAAAGTAAACATGATTTGTTAATTTTGTTAAACAGTGTTCAAATTTGCAGTTGTCTCAGATGTTACAAATGATTTTCATTTTTACAGTTTATTTCATTAATTTGGGGTTGAAATAAGATTTACATGTAGCAATTGATTATTAATAGCAACTATTTTAACAACTGTTAAGTAGCTATGTTAAAAATATAGCAACCATCTTTAAAATCACTTTTGGGATTTACCTGGTGGTCCAGTGGTTAAGACTTCCCCTGGCAACCTACAGGTTCAATCCCTGGTGGGGGAGCTAAGATCCTTCACGCCTTTGGGCCAAAAGCCTAAAACATAAAACAGAAGTAATATTGTAACAAATTTGATAAAGACTTTAAAAAAATGGCCCACATTAAAAATAAAATTTTTAAAAATCTCTTGTAAGTGATAGGTTTTTTCCTCCTTGTCCTCATCCTTTTCCTCCTTGCCCTCAGCCTTTCTATATCTCCCTGTACCACTTGCTTCTCTTTTTCCAGCTCTCCTTCCCCACTCTCTCTTACTACTGTTTGTTGAAGAAACTAAACTGTTTGTTCTATAGGGGTTTCTTCCAAACTTTAGTTCTAGCCGAAATTTTTAAAAATGCAAATCTTATTCAGAAATTTGTGTAAAAAATTTACATGTGTGGAATGTTTCACCAATTCCAGGTTTTGTTCACATTTAACTGACAAATTACATTTCTATGCATGCGTGTGTGCTCAGTCACGTCCAAGTCTTTGCAACCCCATGGACTGTAGCCCACCAGGCTCCTCTGTCCCTGGGATTTCCCAGGCAGGAATGCTGGAGCGGTTTGCCAATTTCTCCTCCAGTTACATTTCTATGTGGGCTATCAAGAGACATCGCAATATTTGCTACTATGCTTCAAGGGTTCCGCATTGCTCTTAACTTTTATATTTCTCACACAAAAAAGTGTATATTATTGCTATCAAGAAGAAGAGCATTCAATCAGACTGGAAATCTGTTCTTCACTGGGGAATAGATTTGTAGCTTGAGTGAGGAACTGGTACATGATGCTGTCTCTCCCTACTCCCATAGCTTTGTACCCATGAGCAACATTTGTTTGTTTGACAGCAAAATATTAGCCCTGGAGACTTCTATTGACAGAATTTTATTTCATTTTTATTTAGTAACTTGATCTTCATAAGACCAATAGCAATATGAGTTCATTTGACACCAAAATCACCTTGAACTTGAACAGAAAATGTGTATGGTTATTTGTGATATTTGAATGGTCAAATGCATGATGGATTTTGACTTTTCTTCAAAGTTCATTATGGGCAACATGTCACAATACAAGCAGAAAAAATATAATAGCAGAGGTAGATTTTCCTATTGAGGTCATTTAAAAACCAAGCTTTCTCTTCTTTATTGCCTGGAGTAAGTAACCTATCCTGGCTTGAACTGGCAATTGCTTCAACACCAAGAGAATATAAATAACCAGTGTGTTGATGAATGTATCTTTGTTTTTAGTCTGCCTAGAGCTGGAATGGACATATGAATAGACTTCTAGAAACAATGAAATCTATAATAAGGTATCTTATAATTGCAAATATTATTTTTTTGGTCTTTAATTAATTTAATGGAAACAATTTCTTGTGTGAAAGTAACATGTGTTTTTGGAAAAAATATAAAAAAAGGCAAAGTTTTCTGGGACCAGACAACAACTGCATACTCTTACCCACTGAGATTTAGGTTTGTGTTTAATTTTCATGCTGTTTGTAACAGAGCAAGTCATGATCCCTTAAAATCAAAAACTTTATGCGTCATAAAGGTTTTCCCTATTAAAATGGTTTATAAAGTGACAAAAAATGTTTCTATAAGAAAAAAACCCTAATTTTGAATTTGAGATCATTTGTATTTTATACTATATATTTGGGAATAAATATTTTGCAGAGACAAAATGTTCCATTACAGTTATAATTTAGTCAATGCTTTGTCACCATATCTAACAAAATTATGATTTCTAACTTATCTACTGCTAAGGGGCAATTATTAAATAGTGTTCACATTTCTGGAAATTAGATTCCATTGCACCTTGTGGATTCATTCCTTTCACATTTAGACAGGAGCAAAGTTCTACAAGAAACTCACTAAGCTGCAAACTTCATGAACAAATAACTGCTCTGATGAGCCCCTAAAAATGCTTTCATTTACTATTGAAAAATTGACACTTCAGTCCTAATCTTGCACAATAACAACTTGTTCTCAAACTAAATTTTTTAAAGTTGGAACATTTTATATCCTTTGAGAAGAGATTATCAGAAATCAGAATTTGGGATCTGGGTTAAAATAAAATTGATAGGCATCAACTACTTATGTTATTAATTCCATTCGACATTCTGTTTTCCCAAACTGAACAAAACATAAGGCCCCAGATCAGTAACTTTCTAAAACTGGTTCCTGTAGTCTGATGGGCCGCCTTCCCCCGTACCCAAAGTTATTAAAACTCCAGCTGAGAGTTGAAGATAAACCGTTTTCCTCTGCAGATAATCTGAACACTGGCCATTCTTCCTTCATAAAGAAGAGAATTTGCTGGCTAAAGAAAGTAGATCGGGATATGAGTCAATTTGCGATGCATACCATTGGGGTGCCTATCTCATGAATGAAAACAGACATTTATATAAGCACACACAAACACAAACATTCAGGTTAGATAGTGAAGGGGCACCTTTTAATATCTGTTGGAAGTGGGAGAACTGTAAGGTCTTCTATTGACTATTAGCTAAGTAGCCCTTTTCATCAATTTTCAACACCCCCTCCTCCAGTCGCCACCACTCCAACTAATCTCTAAGCTCATCCTGTCTTTAAAGAGATTCTCCTTGATGTTCAGTGAGTTCTAACAGCTTTGTCATAAATCAAAGTTCATCGATAATTCACCTCCTGACAAGTAGTTCTCCTGAGTGCTTAGTTTTGAGAATTTCCTTCTGGCTTCTCCTACTTAATCATCACTACTTCAGGCTACTGAAACCTGTGATCAGACAGACAACAGTTCCATTGCCTGTCTTCTCTGGAATGGCTGCCCCATCCCAAATCAGACCTGCAAAAGGTCATTCCAGATTACAATAACAGATCCTCTATACCTCGGCCCCCCTCAGCAGGCCAGTTCTATCCTTCCCTAGATTAACTTATTTTTCAACACAAGTCAAGGTACACTGGCCAGGGGCTAAAAGATGGGAGGACCACTTATAAGTACTTCCTAACTATAAGTGTTTTATGGCTTAGCAATTTTCCTCAAATATGCTCATTTTCTTTTCCATCAGTAAAATTGTGTAACCTTGAAAGTCTGGGAGAATTACATCTTGGTTTTGAGAATAAGTTCAAATACTTATTGAGAATAAATTCAAGAGGCAAAGGCCATTTTCTGCCCTTTATAATGACCTCTGACTTCATTCTGTGTACCTGAAGAGAACAAACACTTTCAAGATTCGACTAAGCCACCTCGGAAACAGTGGATGCCCATAAGCTAGGAGACATTTCCCCCAAGCTCCCTGGGGTTCAGGCAGCTCTGAGGGAATGTGGCCAGCAGCTCGGACAAGATTTTCCACTTGGCTGCGATGTTCAACGGGAATGGCCGTTCTGCCAGCCTCGCAGATTCAGAATTTACCCACCTATGGAATTTCAAAACTCTCCATCTCTTTCTGAAGTTAAATCTAACAGGGATCTAGTCTCAGCAAAGGATAAGGTGAGGTGTGGGGAGGTCAAGAAAGGAGAAAGTTTGGGGTTCGGTTTCCAGATTGCCGGATTGGGACTTCAGAGTCCCAGTGCCCTGGGGGCCAATGGGGTGAGGAGGGGCGTGCGTCCCAGATCAAGGGCTAAGAAGTCTCGACCCACCTCTGCACGCGCAACCAGGAATTCCTGACTCTCGGAAGCTCTGCTGTCCACTCCGAGCCCGGGGTCTTGGGCTCCCCAACCGGAGAGGGGTCCAGTAGAACTTGTCTAGGGTGTCCTGTGAGACCTGTTCACCTACTCGTCGGTGGTCGCCTCACCCAGGGTGTCTACCACCTCTCTGACTCTTGGACCTCCAAGGGATCCTGGAAGCCGTCAGTCCTTCCACTACCTGAAAATGCGGGGCTCTGGTTGTCAAGGAACTTGCCGCCTTGCAGGGAGATGCCCCCTGCCGATCTTCCCTTCCTTCCGCCTGTCGTCTCTCGCCGCATTTCCTTCAGCGCACCCCAAGGCTTACAAAAGAGAGGCCAGATCAAAAATTTAAACTCCTTTCCCGCACCCCTCTTGGGGCCGTCGAGGTACTAGGAGGGCCAGGAAGACCACCCTGCCCCGGTGCGGGAGGGGATCCTAAGCTCTTGGTGAGGATCCGCGGTGGATTCTGAATCGTAGCCTGGCCTGGCCTGGCCGGAGCGCCAGGACGAGGGAGGGGCCGAGAGGCACCCTGAGGCCCCCGGGCCTACAAGGACCCCTGCTGCCCACTGCCCACCCCCACCCCCAGCCTCTCTCCCTGGATGTGGCCCCGCTGCTGCGGGATGACTGGGCTGGGCTGGGAGCTTGTCTGGCAGCTTCTACTGAGCAGCTAATAGTATAACAACCCGGCTTTGATAAATCTGAACTAATTACCCCTCTTAATTAAAGTCTTTAGCAGTTGTTTCACTGTTTTGGCAAGAAAACAGGAGAGACTTGCAGTTAGAAAACACCAGAGCCCAAGCTCACAGCGGAGCTGCTGATTAACACTTGAAGCATTTCAAGGACCTGGCACCCGCCACAGTTTGGTTTTCATCCATGTTTCCTCCTTGAATGGAGGTATATTCGTCTACAAACATACATAGACACATAAAAACATGCAGGCTCCCTTTGCCAGCTGTGTACAAGTCAGTATGTGCCTTCAGGATATGAACAATAGATCCCCCATCTACAAGGCATCCTTGTAATCCTGTGTGAAGATGCATGTTACATGCACCTTCTAGATATGTTGTTCTCACTTAACTTTGCACCACAAACACATCCGATGGTCCAGGACAAAGATGTGCTCCTGTTAGAAAGCTCCACATCTTCTGTCTTTGAGCTGAATCAAATTTCCTTAGTTTACCAGAGTTGTAACAATTTGCTCTTATTTGGAGAGACTATTATTTGCTCTTGGTGAATTTTTCAGAACATTGGGCGGTACTAATCCATGGTTGACTATTTTAAAAAAGAAGGCTGAGGGGGTCAGAATCAGTGATCTCTAGCTGAAAAACAGGAACAGAGCCCTGAAGGTTGTTGATTAAATAAGCATGTTCCAAGGATTTATTTCCAACAGTCAATGAATCAGTTTTCACGTGCAAGAATCAAAACCAAAATTTCAACTTCAAATTCATCCATAATGAACCACCCTTATCTAACGTGTATGTGTGCATATGTGCATGTGCGCTCATGAATGTGGCATGTGTCTTAACAGACACATCTATGCGTGTATATATAACATACACACAGAGTTTTTTTGACCTCAGGGAAAGAGGAAATGGTAATAAACAATCGGCAGGCATTTCGAGATTGCAGAATCAACACAATGGGAATATGTACAATAAAATAAAAACGGTTGCAGCATCACCGTGTAGGATAATACAGATCTCAATAAATACAGCAGAAAATTTGTTTTAAAAAACAAAAGAAACACAATCTCTCCACCCGAGATGAAAGTCTTTTCAAATTAAAAAAAAAATCAGAACACAAACCAACCCCCAAGTTTTCTCATAATTGTTAGTGCCTATATAGCATATAATACAGGAAACCATGTAGCAGGTGCATGCAAGAGGCGAAAAGACCAGGGGATTCAGAGGCTTCTGGTTGGCGCTAACGCGTGGGGCCCAACATGCCCTGGGTTCTACAGACGAGTTTGGGTAGAGAGGTCCAGCTCTATTCCGCCAGCTGTCTCGGGAGTGGGGACCCCGGCTGGGGTGGGGAAGAGACTTTGGCCTTGATCACTGGTGGCCCGGATGGAGCCCAGGCTGCAGGGGCCCCGGGGGCGGCAGCGGCGGCGGCAGAGGCTGCAGCGTCGCCGGCGGCGGCGGCGGCTGGAGAGGGGGCGACGGGTCCGCACCTGACTCCCCAGCTGACGCGCGCGGCAGCCCCAGGCCGCTGTCGTGTAGCTTCCGGACGTGCTTCTTGAGGTCAAAGTTCCGGCAGAAGCCCTTGCCGCACGTGGGGCAGGTGAAGGGCTTCTTGTCGTTGTGGGTGTGCATGTGGAACGTGAGGTTGTAAACCTGGTGGAAAGCCTTGTTGCAAATATTGCACTTGAACTGCTTCTCCCCGCTGTGGGTCAGCTTGTGGTTTTTGTAATTCCCTGCAACAGACAAACGACAGGGACGTGGACCTGAAAAGAGCTTGAAAAGGGAGGAGCAGACGATGGAGGGACCAGGAGGCGGGAGAAGAGGGGCCACAGATCCGACAGCCCCGGGCAGGACTTAGCTGCCCACCTGCACTCGGCTCCCCGAAGTTATTTTAAAATATCGACCATGAAGTCGTTCCCGCCACATTTCAATACAGTAGTTATTAATCCAATTCTATAAAACGAGAACAAGAAGTTAAAAAGAAATACCCCCTCTGTGTACGAGCCGTGCCTTTGTCTAATCCCACTTACGGGTTGGAGGTTGGAAAGGCAACGCACGCGCCGGTAACTAGATGCACTTAAAACACATCTTCCAAAACAGCCCCCAGAACTGAGGGCTTTCGGTAAGACTCCCGCGAAAGACAACGCCTCCTGGGTTCCATACCTTTTTGATGAAATCCTTTGCCACAGAATTCACACACAAACGGTTTGTAGCCTGCGTGTATTCGGGTATGCGTGTTTAAAGTAGAACTTCTATTAAACGCTTTGCCACACTGGTTACATTTATGGGGTTTTTCCTAAGCGGAAAGAAGAAACAAGCAGGGAAGTGAAGGTACTTTGTTAGTGAGTGGAGTCTGAAAAACTCAAAACACTGTCATGCTCTCTCCCTCATGCTTTTAAGTAAAACAAAGGCAAACAGTACAGGCGTTTCCCCCTCGTCCAGCCGGCACATTTCAAACAAACCTTAACTGTAAGGAGTAAGTCTATCGGCCATTAAAACAAAAACAAAACAGTTCGGAAACAAACCAGGTGAAATTGACACAGTCGAACACACCTGGGTGTGAATGATCTTGTGTCTGCACAGGGTGCTGGCTTGCCTGAAGCCCTTTCCACACACTTTGCAAACGAAGGGTCTGGCTCCTGTGTGCACCGGCATGTGACGGGTTAAGTTATAGTGCGCGTTAAAGACCTTAAAATTAAACACAAGTACAAACAGGTTAGCCCAAACAGCCCTTGGAGAACACCCCCGGGTAGAGGAAAGGGAAGGAGGTAATAACATTCTAACAAGTGTATACAAATAATTACAAAATAAATTTAGAAGGAAGGAAGGAAGAATTACCACCCCCTGCGCCCCGCCACCCCACCCCCCCAAGTACTTGCCTTTCCACACACTTCGCAAGTGAAAACTTTGGGTTTGGTGTTAGGAGAGCCTCGGCTGAAGTCAGAGGTTTTGAATGCTATTTTTTCCGACAGAAGCTGGGCGCTTTCTTTCATATAGTGCTGCAGCTGAGCCTGAGACAAGTCTTTGAAAGCTACTCCCGAGGGGTACTTCTCCACCGACGGGACCACCAGTTTATTCCTTTCGGCTAAGTACGTTTTTGGCTGCGGGTGCAAAGGGGAACTGAGAAAGTAGGAGGCCACCGGGTGGATGTTGACGCCGGCCGCCGGGTGGCACGGGCCGTCACCTCGGTTCAGGTAGCACAGGGCGCCCATGGCGTGGAAAGAGGAATGGTTGACCACCCGCGGCCTTACCAGCTTGTACTGCTGCAGCGGCAGCGCGTCGCGGGCCAGGTCACTCTTGAGGCTCAGCGCGCAGTTGAGCAGATCGCTACAGCTGAACGCGGGCGCCGCGGGTGTTGTGGCCGGGGCCCCCGGAGTCTCCAGACTCGCCTTCCGGGGCTCCGAGCCCGTCATCCCCGCCTTGGGGTTCGTGTCGTACGCCACAGGCACGAAGGGAATCATGCAGGGGATCGACGAGTTAAGATGCAGCGAGTGCTTGGGGTCCCCTTTGGGCATGGCTCCCTGCAGGAAGTGGGGGACGGGCAGGGCTTTGGGCTCGGGGGTGCGTGCCATGATTCTTTCGATGGAGAAAGCCAAGGGTTTGGAGGTGTTCATCACGTTGCCCCGGGCCGGAGCAGTCGCTAACATTTTGGCAGTCGCGTTGTGGCAGCTACTGTCCATGTCGGAGTCGCCAGCGTCCGTCGTCAGCCGGGGCCGGGTTGCGCCGTCGTTGCCTTGTTCCCTGCTTGTCACAGACCTGCGGAGAGGGGGACGGGCACCATCACCACCAGCAGCCTCTTCCTCCTCCTCCCCAGCATCACCAGCCGAACCTGCCTGCCCAGCCCAATGGACTCCTGCCAGCCCATTGCAGAGTTCTTGGCGCACCAATGACTCGGGGACAATCACTACTTATTTCTATCAATAGAAAGTGTTGTGTCAATAACGCAGCCAAGATCTCGCCAATCGTTAACTTCCAAGAGGAGAAGGTAAACTAGATAATTGCTCAGTTCGCTTCCAACAGTCAACAGGAAAACTTTTTTTTCCCCCCTCGGCAGTCAGTGACTACTTTTCATTGGTGAGTGAGGTTCCCCCGCCCAGAAGAGGCGGGGGCGCTCTCCTCCGCGCGGCGGGCCCTCCCCTCCGCGCACACACTCTTGGGCGCACACTTCGGGCTCCTCCACCCGCCCCCCCCACCTTTGCTTTTTCCTCTCTCTTTTTAATTCTCAATCTGCTTAACCAGGCTTTAGAGGCCAAGCAAATCTGAGATCAATTTTCTCGTTTAGCTCTAAATGACATCATCTAAAATCATTGTGCAAGGGCTAAATAAGGAAACAGACTCTAATTCAGGGGCAAACGCCAGGCTATATTTATCAAACGCCAGGCTCTAGAAAGCCACGGCCAGGAAGCCTCCGGCAGCGAAATCCTAGCCTTCCCCGCGTGGTTCCTCCGGGCCGGTGCTGGACCCGGGTGGAAGCCGCGCCTCCTCCTCCGCAGTCTCTCTCTTCCTCTGGGGCCCGGGACCGAAGGCTCCCGGAATCCCGAAGTCTCCGCGGCCCGAACCGACTCTGGACCATTTGGAAGACGCCAGCAGGTAACTGGCCTCCCTAAATGCCCCTGAGAATTAAAGGCCTTCGGAGGCTTGTTTTGTGTTTGTGGTTTTGTAAGTGCGATGCCATGACAAAAGCTTGGGAAAGACACGCTCCATCCACAAAGTTAAGGAGGGGTGGCAGGGAATAAGCGGGAGTCGCATCAAAAGAAACCTCGACTAGGACCGAGCCCACTCCCGCCCCCCTCACCCACAGATATACGCGCGCGCTCTCCCGGAACGAGTCTTTTAAGTACCTGCGCTGAGCTAGAGCTCTCTCGGAGCATTTAAAATAACTGTTGGGCAGAGAAGGGAAGCAATCTTATTGATTCCCCCCTCCAATCTTCTGACTGCTGGTGTCCGCACACCTCCCCAAAGAAGCGCGGGTGACAGCCAGGGTGAGTGTGCAGGGGGGCAAATGGGGGCGATGAGCACAGCGACCTGCCTGCGCTCCGGGAGTGGCCTTATCCGCGCTTCCGTCTCGGAGAGAGCGCTTGGAGACTCTGTCCTGCAACGCCTCTCTTCCAAGCGCCCTCTGGGTGTGGCGCCTGGGCCAAAACTCCCCAGGAGTTGTTGCGGAGCTTAAGGAGTGTTCCCGGAAGACTCCCGGGCCAGCGACTTCGGCAGCGCGGGTTCTCACCGCTCAGGCCGGCGCGGCCAGGAGCGCTCCGGGCGCAGCGGTGCGCACGGTCCTGGTCGCTCCCCTTGGCCAGCCTGCGATCGTGCAGAGCTTAGCCTTGCGGCCAGATGTGCTAGTGCCCGGCAAGCACTAGCCGCTGCACCGGAGGGACGTGGAAGGCGGGAGCTCGCGCCGGGAGGCAGAGGAACAGCGCAGAGATGCCAGCCCCCGGGTCTCGCGGCCTGCAAGCCCTTGTGAGTGGCCACCCGCAGCAGCGCAGGATGCCATCTACCTGGTGAGTTACCCCGAATGGGTGCGTGTAGAACGGGTGGTGGCGGGTGCCAGACATCGGGCCAAGCGGGCGTGGGCGTCCTCTTCCAGCAGGAGCGATGGAAAGGGTCGGCGGTGGGAAGCTGGATGCGAGCAGACTAGAAACCCTGGAATTGTTGAGCCGCTGATAAATTACACACCGAATGCAAAGTTGGACCCCAAGCGGAGGAAATTGACCTCAGAATACTCCAAAACAGTTCCTTTCTCCTACCCCATTGCCCCGCAGAAGCTAGGGGCCACTCCCTCTGTCCTTTTTGGGGGATCTATCCCGTCTCTGCCTGGCGGGCCAAGGAGAGTGGAAACCGAGAGAGTGTGGGCTGGGAGAGCCGGAGAGATGCCCTACCGCGAGGCAGAGCAGCTGGCTGGATGGGGGTGAGGGGGGTGGGGGAAGCCCAATTGCTAAGGAGATGGGGGAGGAGGCGTGAGTCCTATTGGAAGTTGAAGGTAGCCGAAGGGCCAGGTGGGGGGAAGGTCCAGATGCGACCGGCCTCAGCCACTAGGCCTGCAAGTGCCCGGTTTCAGGTCTCGAGGTGGCGCCGGGCTGAGAGGACAGATGCCGCGGTAGAGAAGTGCAGAATGGGGCGAGCGCAGAGCGCGGACCGGGGTCCCGGAAGACGCACCACGCCTCCGGGGGCACTTCGGAGCGGTCCTCGGCCCAAGCCCAGTCACCCAGGGTGTGCCCAGGCTGGAAACTGTCTTTCCGTTTGCTGTTGGGGCCGCCGAACCTGTGTCTTCTTCCCTCCTCAGACAAAGAGCGCCGGACGGCTTTGCTAAGGGAAAGCGGGGGTGGGGGTCCCACGACAGATGGATCGCGGTTAAGACTTTAATTGCTGCCTTTTGGGGGCGGATCAGGTTTCCTTTCCTACCTGCCGGTTCTCAACATCGAAAAATCCGCCCCACCCCCCAACTGCTGCACTCCTCCGAAGCAGTGCCAGGTTTAAAGGAAAAAGCAAAGAAGCACGAAACTGCCCGACCCTGGAAAGCTTTAGAGCGCTTAGCTGACATGTACAACTCACCCGCTGCCGGAACGTTACCTGTCTCCTTGCCTGAATGCCACCAGTTTGTTTTACGTTCGTCGCGTGTCTCTCCCTCTTCTCCCCCTCCCCCACTCCCTCCTCCTTAACGGCAAAGAGCCTTGATTTGACCCCGGTAAATTTCTCCTTCATCGGACACTGAACTATAAAGGAAAATTATTGGCTAAAGTATATGTGTTTGGTAGGGTTAACATTTCAATGGTTTGCTTTTCACTGGTCTCTTGCTAATTTGCCTTTTTGACAAGTGTTATGTGAAAGTATAGTGTCATTTGAGTAACACAAATATCGCAAAGTAGCAATTATATCCGTCCTTTACTAGACTGGATCTTCCTTACCCTAAAGACTGAGGAGGTGCTTTATAAATCCAGGTCTTGTGAGTCTAACACTCTCTGAATATTTTCCATTAAAAAAACTAACCTATATGTTAATTTTAAAAAAATCTCTATTAAGTTAGGACTCTGAAACAAAATGCACAACATTCAGCAAATCTTCCATTTTATTAACAAATCTATCCAGTACATTGGGTTTTTTCCAAGCACATTTGGAAAATAACAATAACAAAAACACCACCGATGAAAGCAGAGCTTATTTGACAAATTTAGAGGCTTCTGTAACAGCTGAACACTTTAAAATTGCCTGTTAAAAGAATGCAAAGGAGACCTGTTTGTTTTGTTAATGGCAAAATTGAAACTTGGTTTCTTTGGATTTTCTTGGAGAATCCTATAATCCCCCTTTGCTCACTAGAACTGACGATTAAGTATCCCTCCCCTTCCCAGCCACAGAAAGGCTACTTTAAATCCTCATGGAAGGTGAATTTCAAATGGGTGGTTTATCTTGCGTGAGATGGGTAAGGGAAGCAGAAAAACCTTTGGTAGGAAGAAACCAGATAACAAACTCTAACTTAAGACTTTCTGAGAAAAGAAAGTTCTGTTTTGCAAAAGTAATTTAAAGTTCTCTTCTTTTTTCTAGGGAATCTGATTTTCATCTCAATGCTTCCTAACCTGTGTTCTTGATATTTTTCAAGAACTTGCATAATGTTCACAGGCTTTTCATTTACGTACCTGTCACAAGGAAATGCCATTACGGGTCATGATTAGTGCAATCTGCAATAGAAGACAATATAATAGAGCCATCAGTTACCAAATAATCCACAATCTTTAACCTCTTCTTTGATGTCACAAAATACTGCTGAATATTTAAAAAATAAAAAGTAGACTGGGAAACACTATAATGTATTCATCCTCCTCCCAAGTGCACTATTTCATCCCCAGTCACATTTTTAAGGTTTTTAAGGTTTTCAGAGCTTTCCAACATCTACCACCCCCACCTCTTAATCAAAAGCAACTATTCAGCTTTCTTTTTGCTTCTTATTAGTTATTGAAAGCTAAAAAAGAAGAGATTATGATGATGACCCCTTACACTTTCCCAGGTATTTAGATTCATCCCCACTTTTTTCCTATTTAATAAATAGTACCAGGGGTAATGTACGTCCTTCTAGAGGAGGAAAAACATTCATAAATTCTCCTACAGTTTTGCTCAGTCTTTATCTCGGACTGGTCTTTTGTTATTTCTTGTGTGTGATGGAGGCGGGTGATGGAATAGGACACAAATAGGAAGGGTCTGCAGAGTTCAAGGAAAGAGTCTGTTGTGTTCCTCTGATTAGTTCAGGAATATACTGTGAGAACTAACTTTCCAGGACATTAACAAATACACGGGCCAAGAGTTCAGATTTAAGGCTTCTACTTTTGCTTTTGGTAGTTTGGTAACAAATAAGGAATTCTTGCTAATTTCATAAAGCACTTGAAAGGCAGTAAGTATCACAGGTTAGGAGTTGAGGAGGTTAGTTAACTGGAAGACCCCTCCTTTCTTTTGAGGGAGGAGGGGTGGGGATATGGCTTGTTTATCCCTAGGTCTTTGTTGTTACTCTTTTTTTCATATTAGGGTTTCCCTTAAACCAAATGAAATTATTCCCCTCAAAACAGCATTTGCATACTAGGTCAGTTTGTCAGAGTAAATGAAGAGCCCCAAAGGTGAGAGCTGGTAATGAGCTGGCAGGACACCTGCCCTGGGTCTGCTTCTGCCCTTCCACTAACGCTGGGCTTTTTCTCACCCGTTCCCACAGGCCTGTGAACTGCTTTCCCTACAGACTACCAGGCTGCGATTCAGGGTTGGACTTGATGGAAAATGAAGTTTATAAACAAGCAACCCAATTTCTCCAACGTATTGGAGGAGCTGCCTAGAAGTTAAGCAACCAAAAACCAGCAAAGTTTTGCTGGTAATTTACAACGATGTTACTGAAACCCGGCAAGTGAACAATGAGAAGAAGGATACCTCAAGTAGGCTCTTGTCCTGCATTGATAGCACGGTTATGCAATTGGCCGCTGAACGTTTTGCCGCAGTCGGGATATTTTTTTGAAGGTGCTTTTTTGGTCAAAATAAAAACTGTATTTAACACACAACGCGAATCTTTCCTTGATATTACGCACGAGGTTTAGAGCGGTTTTTATTTAACAAGTTTCTTCCTTATCTCTCACGAAATAAAAGTCGACATGACCATTCAAATAACAGCAATGAACGAGCTTAGCAAAACGGAGAAACAATCGAGGTAAACCACAATCTTTGGTCGAGAAAGAACTTTCTGAGAGTCGTTTATAAACTCAGTTACCTCCCCGGACCTCGGCCGTCAGAGCGCCCGGCGCCGACCTTCAGCGCTCGGGTGCCTGGGCCTCCATCACCGCCTCGGCGGTACCTTGGGGGTGCCTTGGCTCCCCCAGCCCCGGCCTCCGAAGGGGACTGCCTCCCGATGCGGGCGTGGGAGCTCGGGTGCCGGCCTCACTCCCGATATACAGGCCGGAGCTGAGCCAGGTGATAGAAGCCCGAAGTGAAACACAAAAGCT
Source organism: Cervus canadensis (assembly GCF_019320065.1). Classification (NCBI taxonomy): domain Eukaryota; kingdom Metazoa; phylum Chordata; class Mammalia; order Artiodactyla; family Cervidae; genus Cervus; species Cervus canadensis. Next base: position 82,104,961 of record NC_057388.1, read on the forward strand.
GACCCACTCTCCCCGGCCGGAGTCTCCACTCATTGGCTCTTGCTCAGGAGTCCCAAACAGTTCAAATGACGTTAGCGAGACCGAGGGCGACCGGGCTCCGCGCGGTGGCCTTGGAGAGGCCTGGGGACGGTGACTCCGGCCTCCAGGAGGGGGCCGGGAGCTGGGGCGCAGCTCCGACCACTCGACCCTCCCTCCCCGCCCGCCGCGCGGTGCCGATGCCGGTCCAGCCGACTCCGCGGCACCGGTTCGTCCTCCGGGGTGCCGGGTCAGCCAGCGCCGCGCGCTCGCCGACCTGATCCCTCTAACCTCGGGCCCTAGGGACCACCACCAGCCCCGGGGGCCCCGCGGCCCCTCCCGGGCGCGATCACGCTCCTCCCTCTCCCCGCGCACCCCAGCGGATCCTGCAGCGGCTGCCCTCCCTCCGGCCCCCAAGGCTGCGAGAAGGGGCGGGGGGGGTCTCCAAAACCTCCAAAAGGTTTCGGGAGGGGGAGGGGGTGCTGGATAGGGTTTAAAGACCGCGTTAACAGATGGCAGAGAAATCGTGTTTGTAAAGTTTTTGAACAGAACATTTGCTAATAGACTTGCTTTGACGACTCAGAGAGTAACTGAAGGGTCATTGAATCTAGTTGTCAGGTGAAAGAAAACAGGCCTGACGCGGTGACACGCCCAAGAAGGAACTAGAGCATCTTTTTATTAGTTTTGCCCGTCATTTTGACTTTCCCGGCGAACACTTTCTTAAGCCAATTTTATATGGAGACGGTGGGGAGGGGATACCTCTGAGTTCTCCCTCCAAAACCTTTCAGTCCATTGTCCTGTACTGTATTTTTGTAGCCCCCCTCCCCGCCCCCACGAAGAATCCTTTCGGGCCCTTTTGCTTGAGCTTAGAATTCGTTCGTGTCTTCTGACGGTCCTGGGGAATGCGAGGGAATTTTCCAACTAGATTCTCCTGTTTTAAGATAATTTCCTTTTACCTTACCCTTTTGCCCCCACCCTCCAATTTGCCCTTTTATTCCGGGTCCTGAACTCACCCTGTCAAGCCCCTCTTTTTTTCTCCCCTCTTCAAATGGGGAGATGGGACGGCTGTCTACAGAGCCCAATGCCCCCGCCGCCACCTGCGGGGGGCTTCCCCAGTCCTGAAGCTGAGGAATCGCTCAGCCACTGGCCGGCCCCCTTTTCTCATCTCAGTGGGGGCGGACGCTCTTCTGCGATCCCCATCACCTCCCTCCCTAAGGCCTCTCTCAGACCAGATCCCACAGCTGTTGACCCTTTTCCAAGAGTTGAGCTGTAACACCCACGCCAGGAAGATCCCAAGATGAGGCTTGATCCGTCATTAAGGAATCTTGACAACTTTTACCATGTTAGGTTAAATCATTGCCTTCTTAGTTTGAAGTAATTTGGAAGTCCTTTTTTCCTTTTCTCTTCCCATCGTCTCTTCTTTCAGTTGAGCCTTTGAATTTCACGAACAGTGGGGCTGCTGCCCTCGGAGTTTCCCCTCGGGCTCACAGAGGAAGAGGCTGCAGGAAACCCCGCGAAGCTACGCCGCCCGCGTCCATGCGGACCTTGGCCGCAGAGAAACCGCATTCCGCGAACCGCGGTGACCTCGACGGCCGGCTGACGTCCGGAACGCGGCCCGCCGCGGCTCCTGGGACGGCTGGGCGGCTCTGATTCTCTGCAGACCCGTGAGGTCGAGGGCGGGGAGGCAAGCTGGGTCCGGGTAAAAAGCGGGAGGAAGAAACAAGGCTGTGAACCATTCAAAGGCTGAATGGGGTCGGGTTCCTGCCGCAAGTGGAGGCGGGGGTGGAGGGGGGACCCTCTTCTGTCTAACCCTGTGATTCACAGCTTCTCAGAAGTTTACATAATACAAGGGCGTCGATGTAAACCTAAAGGACAAAAATAATAATTGGACAGCACATACTCCGTTTTTCGCACCATGGGCCTGGATATGTTCCCGGTGTTGGCACAGTCGCTCCTTCCCTGAGCTTTTTGCTCACGCGGGAGAGTAACTGAAGTTTCACAACAGTGTTGAAAGGAAAGGCAGAGAGGGAGAAAAAAACAGGGAGAGAAATAGAGATTGGCTTTAGTGATGCTGATTTAGATTTCTCATTGATGGCAAAAGAGTTCTAAAAATTGAGAGCAATGCTGTGTTCAAAAGGCAGTGGACATGAGAGTAATTGGGGTCCCTCACTTTCCAAAGGACCTGTTCCCCTCTTATTTGGCTAACGTGGACCTTTTATCCATAAAGCAAATTCACTACCTTTTAATATTAATATTAATAGGAAATTCCAATTTATTATTACCCTAGATAAGTGAAGACCGACCCCACTGTCAACCTGGCTCCAACTGACCAACATAAATGTAAGACCCAAACGCAAAACACAGTAGCTACAAAATATATGTAATTGCTGTCTTATCTTTTGGATTGGGTTATTTTCTTTCTGCATTTGAACTCAGATGTATGTGTTCAGTGGCTCGGTGGTATCCAACTCTTTGGGAGCGCATAGACTGCAGGCCGCCAGGCTCCTCTGTCCATGGGATTCTCCAGGCAAGAATACTGGAGTGGGTAGCCATTCCTTTTGCCAGGCGATCTTCCTGACCCAGGGATCGAACCCCTGCCTCCAGCATCTCTTTCATTGGAAGGTGGATTCTTTACCGCTGGGGATTGCTGCTGCTGCTCAGTCGCTCAGTTGTGTGTGACTCTTGGCGCCCCCCCGGACTGCAGCATGCCAGGCCTCCCTGTCCCTCACCGTTCCGGAGTTCACCCAAATTCAAATTCTGGAGCCCTGCTGGAGGCATTTTCTTAATGATTCCCTGTGCAACACGGGGCAAGGGAAAACCTAAGGACAAGGTTTGTGGGATCCCAGTGTGTCCCCTTATTTTAGCGCGAGAGCGCACTGGTGTAGGTGCTCTTTGGGCTGGTCTATACCTCCGCTGAGTGCTTCCGGCCGGCAAGTCTAGTCCGTCTGCGGGTGAGCAGTGGCACGCTCCCCTCTTGTTCACTTGCCGAGGTGGTTGTCATTGGAAATTAGAAAGAGGAAAGGCCTTTTTTCTCCCATCTCTGCCTTCCTTCATCTGACTGTTATTTCAGCCTCCCCTTTCTCTGCAAAACCTGTGTGCAAAGTTGGCCACATTCTCTAACATTCAGTCCAACCCATTAGCAGTTTACAGTTATTTTAATTTCTGGAGCTTTTAGTTAAACCTGTATAGGCAGGGACTTAAGAGGAGAAAACATCTACTTTTTCAAGTATGCAGTGAATTATGCCTCCACTAAGCGCCCCCACCCCATTGCTGCCCCATAAAGGGTAAATAATAATCCTCTTTTCTCCTCTTTGTTTTTTTCTATCCTTTTATAGCTAGTTTCTTCAATTAGCCATTGAAATTGAGAAACTTTCCTCCCCTCTAAGAAACTTCTTCTTTGTAAGTACTCCTACCAATGTGTCCCAGACATTTTCAGGGCTGAAATAAATGATGCTAGTTTGGCGTCCTGCTTTGGCCTGCTAGCCAGGGAGTGCCAGCTTGTGGAGGGCCACACAGCTAGTGGACTCCTTGTTAACCAGAATGGATGGTGGCAGTTCCTCTTTGCCTTGAATTGTTTTCCTGTAAAATGGGACTAAATCAAAGCCCACTTTATTGTTGGGAGGCTTTGAGATTGAAAAGAGATTTCAAAATAAAACTACTTTGCATATGAAAAGCTATCCATCACCTTGTTAAAAAGTTAAGCTATAAACTTTTCCCAAATGTTCTTCAGACAACTGTATTTTAAAACAACTGTCCTGCTCAATGATTTGCTTTCTGGTTATAGACATGGACATGCTAAAATACACTTGAAGAATCTCATTTGCTAAATTATTTTTTTCACAATCTTGAGGACTTTCCTTATCCTTGGGGGCCTGCTCTCCCACATCCAGCCTTGAGTTCCCCAGAGGACAATTTCTTCTGTAGATGTGCGAATTAACCTTTCACAAAAGCTTTTCAAAAACCCCGATTTGATTAAAGCAGATTTCATCTCTTTAGAAGCTGTTATGCATTTCTAAAATTAATCAAATTTCTGATAGACTGTCCTAATAATATGAAAGAACACACCTAGCAATCACCCAGTGTAACAAAACTGCCCAGTTTGAATAAATGACTATAAATAAGCTTCTTCAATATAGCAACTTTGATGTATTTTTTAAAAAATTATTACCCAGCTTTGGGTGTGTATTTGGGGAGTGGGGAGGGGTGCTTAACAAAAGCCCTCCCCTGAGACAATCTGCTGCTACCCTGGCATTTCTGGGTTTCACTTTTCGACTTTTTGAAATTGAGTCCTGTTGAGTTCTGACCTTTTACTAATATAACCCCTTTTAATGAATTTTTTTTCTACCTCCCTACCAAAATCTCCTTCCGAAGTTACAATTAGTTTTGCTTCCTTGGCATTTTAAGGAAATACCCAGAACAACAAACTTCAGCATTTAAAGTTTCCTTTCTGGCAGTCAGACCCAAGAGCGGTGTTACCAGTTGGATGTCAGAAAGGGGTGGTGTTAAAAGGCAAACCAGGGACTTCCCTAGTGGTCCAATGGCTAGGAATCTGCCTTGCAACAAAGCAGGGGTTCCATTCCCTGGTAGGAGAGATAAGATCCCACAGGCCAGGGAGCAACTAAACCCACATGCCTCAACTACTGAGCCCGGGTGCTCTAACTGGAGAGTCCGTGGGTGGCAACAGAAGATCATGCATGATGCAACTAAGACCCAATGAAGCTGAATAGACAAATAAATAATTATTTTAACAAAAGAGAGGGGGAAAAAAGAAAAAAGCAAATTGGAATTGACAAAGTAGAAAAAGAACTTGACACACCACTTTCAGTTTTTGCAAAGGTGCATACCTGTGTGGAGGCTCCATAAACAAGCCTGTGCCAGGGCCCAGGAAAGAGTGTCTACTCTGCCTGATGGTGCTTGAGTTTGAAATCAACTCTTCACTTCCTCTCGACCAGAGAACCGCTGATCCAAGGGATGGACAACAGGAAAGGATATTTCAGACAAATCTAGAATATGATATTGGTTGATTTATTTTTTCATTGCATTGCAAATAAGCACACAAATAAAGCTAACACTAATAGAAAATTGCAAAGTAGGGGATATAAAAGTCACCGTGGCATTCCGGAGTGGGAAGCTGGGGGTGGGGCCATGAAATCATGTTCCCTAGGTCTGTAACTCAGAAAGGTGCAAGCAGGATATCTTAAAGGACTGACGGCCAGAGGAACATCCCTTCAGTATTTTTTCTTTTAAAAAAAAAGCAGCTCTAGTCCTGGCACGAAGCAGGGCTCGGAATCTTTCTCTTTGGTGAGTGATCGGTTTTTACCTCCGCAAGGCCACCGCGTGCCTGGCCCCGGCACCACCAGGGGCTGGCGTCTTCCCCACCACGGGCATCCTGGTTTGTGACCCTGGACTCGCCCTCGCCCCACGCAGGGTCTCCACGCTATTGGCGTTTATCCAACAGCCTACAAGAGCTGTCAGTTCAACGCTCGGGGCAAGACTCCGTGCTGGCGGTCATCCTCAACGCTGCCGTTTATACTTGGCTGCCAAGGCTGAGGTCACGAAGGCCGAGGTCGGGATGGCCTTTGACCTCCTCTGCCTGTCTCTTGGTGCCGCTTCGTATTTTCCAAGCGCTTTCTGTGAGACCATCTCTGGGCTGACTCAGGACGGCCTTCTAGCCTCCTTAAACTTTGCAAAACATTAATGAATAGCAATTTGCCCTTGTAAGTTTCTTGAACTCAACCTACTGGGCACAGGCCAAGGCCTGGGATTCCTCGCTTGTGGTTTGACACCCCTAGATCGGAACCGTCCAGTTTTGGAGGCCTTGGCCAACAATATACCCATGTGGACCCCAAAACACGTCTCCAGCGGCCTCCCCTCCCAACCGCGAGGCCGAGCAATGCTGGCGCTCTTTGGAGATAATTGACTTGACTCTCCCTGTCTCCTCCCCTCCCACCAGGCTGGCCGTATAAATAACCCTGGAACTGGACAGTTCTAGCCAGTCCACGGACATGCCAGGGAAGGGGCTAAAGGTCCGCCGAGATGACTGTGATCAAGAAGGACCCTGAGCCAACCCGGAGGAACTGGGCTGTGGGAGAGTGGTTGTGTATATTGGCAGAGGCTGACCTCCCACAGTTTCTTCTGAATCCACTCCTACATTCAGGAATAGTTAACAGGGGACTTCCCTGACGGTCCATCCGTTGAGACTCTGCACTTCCACTGCAGTCGGCCACTGGTTCAATCCCCGGTCAGGGAAATAAGATTCCACATGCCCCAGTGGTATGGTCAAAAAAGAAATACATTAAAAAAAAACTAACAATGGCCACAACTTCTTACACGCCTCTAACTCTCACAATCACCTTCCTTACAGAGAGTTTAAGTAACTTGCCTAAGGACAAGAGCTCGGACGAGGGGACAACGTGTAGGTGCTGGGACTCAAACCTAAGTTTTTCTAGCTCTAAGGTCGTGGCTTTACGGTTCCCGGTAAAGCTGTCAGTGCATTCGCTTCTGGGTAGTTCTTTATATCGGGGTCTTTTTCATCTGGGGGAACACATCGCATTGTTACCTAGCTTCATTTCTCTAGATACATAACTCACACTCCAGGATCTCCTCCCTTCAAAGGGTCGCGTATAGCACCCGGATAGAGGCTGTGGTTGACCGTCCCTGTGACTTCTGGATAACCCAGTTCTCAGAGCTTTGCGCTCACAGCGCCTCTGCTCCCTTAAAGTGTCTTACTTCAACCTTACAGAGAGGAAGGCAGCTTATTCCAGCCCAAACCCGGGTGCGGGTGGGGTGGGCTCCCCGTTTGGGGTGGGGCACTTCGGAGCTGTCCCTGCTGCTGGGGGCTACCCCGCTCCTCTTTGCGTCTGCCAGGCCCCTAGGCTTGACTCCATCTGCAGCGAAATACCGGGGCCAAGTGAACCGTCGGCCTTTCCGGAAGATTCTTGCGGGTCCAGAGAGTCGTACTTGAAGGGAAAAGGAGACTCCCGCCCACCACGTCTCCCTGCACAGCACTGGGGAGGGGGCGACGTGGGGACTCAGCCCCACCCTTCCGAAGCCCCACACACTAGACCTCGGAGCTCCGGGCTGAGCCCGCGGCGCTGGGATGGGTGGAGGGTTGTCGGCCGGGCGGGGGAGGCGGGGAAGGGCGAGCGCAGAGGTTCGGGGGCCGACTGACTACGCGATCTCCGGGCGAGTCGCCGCCCTGCTAGCGGCGCCTGAACAGCTCTCGGGAACATCGATTTGCCACCTCCCTTTAGGGATCAGGACCGGGAAATTTCCATCTTCTGTGTCGGGAGGAAGAAATAAAAGCGATCGAGCTCTTGCTCTAATTTCTTCCATCGGCCTTTTTACTAAAGGCGTGGCGGGAGGGTCCCTGGGAGGCCCGGGGTGCGCGGGGTGCCGGGTCTGGGGTCTCCGCGGGCCTTCGCGGGGTGGCAGCGGGCGCGCCCCTCTCGCGGCAGAGGGAAGGGGTTTCAGGGTCCAGGAGTGGCGATGGCTGAGCGGCCCCTTCCCCACTAAGGGCGCCTTCCTGGAGCTCAGGGACCCCCTCACCCTCAGTCGCCGTGGGGCCAGATCGGCTGAGCCCCTGGGGGCGCGGCGGGGGCCCAGAGTCGCTTTGCACAACCCGCGCGGTTATTGCAAAAGTAGCAGGAAATCCTTTCTCCAGAGCGAGGGACAATGAACAAGAACTAAAGGGAATTCAAGTGGAAAAACCCGTGAATACAAGAACGACCCACAGCTGGAGCTGTGAGGTTTCCATTAAGCTCTGTGTGGCTCTTTCCCTTTCCGGGAAAAAGGCATTATTATTATTATTTTTCTCCAACAAGTGCTTGGAGAAACTTTCCCTCTAGATGTGTTATTTAACAAACCCATTCCGGCTGGATTAGTTATTCTCTCCTGTAACAGTTACCAAACTGTCCAAAGGTTCCCCCACCCCCGCCCCCGACCTTTCTCAAGACATTTAGGAGGGTAAAGAGATTCCTTTTAAGTTAAAAATTATTTTCATTTCAAAAATTGTGCTACATTTGTTAGATTTTCAATTAAATTCTTAATTACAAAAAAACACAACACTTGGCTTCCTTTTAATAGACAGATGCTTGGGCATTCACCCTCACAGTTACACACACCAATGAACAATAATATATTAAGTTATTTCAGGCAATTTGCAGTTATATTGAAGAGCATTTCTGGGCAAAAACCCAAAAATAACTTTTCATTCTTTTTCAGGGTAACTTTATAAATTTCTTTGCACACACCGTTCTGTGGCTCAAAGGTGAGTCCACACAGTCCTAATACAACCGTGAGCATCTCCACTACCTGCTCTTGACTGTGGTCCTCTGTGTGAGCCAGTGGAGACTGGAGCCGGGGAGGAAACTTTCAGAAATCTCCTGGGTGTACAAGGGAAGAATACCCAAATTGCGGAGAAGCTACAAGAGGCTGACCAGCAAAGAAGGCTAGTGGGTGGGTGACATAGGTCAGGTCAGCAGCGAGACCCTCCTGGTCCCAAGTAATTTCCCCTACAACACATGCTTTCCCCTTTATTTCTGAATTCTATCAGCTAGATATATATATGAATATATATATATATATATATATATATATATAATATATATGGCTAAGAGAGTGGGGTCATCCATTATTCATTTTAGAACAAAATGGGCCAATTACTCTTAGATATGCTGTGTCAAGGATTTGCCTAGTGGCTCAGTGGTAAAGAACCTGTTTGCCAATGCCAGAGATGTGGGTTTGATCCCTGGGTGGAGAAAATCCCCTGGAGAAGGAAATGGCAACCCACTGCAGTATTCTTGCCTTGGAAATCCCATGGACAGAGGAGACTGGTGGGCTATAGTCCATGGGGTCACGAAGAGTTGGACAAGGTTTAGCAACTGTGTGTGCTCAATCGTGTTCGACTCCTTGCAACCCTTAGGACTGTAACCCGTCAGAGGATGTTCCCGACCCAGGGATCGAATTCCCGTCTCTTGCGACTCTTGCTTGGCAGGTAGATTCTTTACCAGACTTAGCAACTAAACAACAAACAAGCTGTGTCAAAGAAACAGGCATTTGACATAAAGGATAAGAAGTGTGAGTCATTTCCAAGTAGAAAGCAATTTGAGCTGTGCAGAGCCACCTCGGGGCGGGTACCACTGGGAATTTGAAGGTAGCATGACTGGACGATCGAGGACTTGAAAAAAGGACAGTATTGGCGTGACGGTGGACCAGAAAGGAAAGGACAGCATTCCAAGACAGACTGCTGTCAACACAGTGGGTCTCTAATCCAGGAAAGGAGAAGAAATGTCCTGTCCTGTCTATCTTGTAGTACAGGGTCTCCTACCCCTAGGACCCAGCACTAAATGAACACAGTATTTTACAGTATTTTAATTGTGGGCTAGTCTAGGTCAGGCACCAGAATAAATGTGGAGAGCCAAGAAGTTGTTTCACTTCCAGTGCTTCAGAAATTATGTTTACACAAGTTCAGGGGTACTTTCACTTATTCTGCATTAACTTAACTTCATTTAAAAATTATTTATGGGGACTTCCCTGGTGGTACAGTGGTTAAAACTCTGTGCTTTCCACTGCAAGAGACGTAGGTTCGATCCCTGGTTGGGGAACTAAGATCCCACGTGGATACCATGCAGCCCAAATAACAATTTTAAAAATTTATAAATTACTTATGAATGAATGCTGACATATTTTTGGAAAAAAAAATAAAACTCAAAGATAAATAATAATTCAAAATTATAGCCAGAAAATATTTTGGAGGAAGAAGAAATGTTAATTATTTATCATTATTTAATGTCAACTGCTAGTTAACATTACTTGCATTTCTAGTATTACTCATTATTAACACTAATTGATAATGTTAACTAGTAGTACATGAGTATGTAGTCAACATTACCTTTGCTATGGAAATGTGCTGTCATAGTAACTAGTTCTTTGAACAAGTGTGTGCCTACTAGCTGGAAAGCAGTGTTAATATCTCATACTCATTTGATTATAAATAAACAAAATAAAAACACAGAGCCAAACTGTTGAGATGTTTGTAATACTGCTAACATTTTTTACTGCATTTAATTTATACAATTCTAATAAATACAGAGGTGGTTAGGACCAAGCAGACTTCTATTGCCTGCAAGCTGTTACACTGAGAAGCAGAACATGGCATGTTGAAGGCAGCACACTTATTACCCACACTTTGGGATTTTTTTTTTATACTTGAAAGACATATTCTGAATGGAATAAGACACAAGTCCATTGGATAATCTAGTCTATATTTGGGTTTGGTGATCCTTTAAGCCCAGGAATACATCTGCAGACCAATTTGGAGTGCTGAGAACCAAGGTTACATATCACAACAATGATAAATTAACTAGGAGACAAACCTTGCACATAAATGATGAACTGTCAAATACACACCATTTTAACAAGGGTACATAAGGTAGGACTGGCACAGTGATTCGAAGTGGCTTATTCTCACAATGTTGTATCATGAGAAATACATATCTCACTTCACAACACAGGACATGACTTTGATGTTATTACAGAAAACAAAGGTCAAATCTTCTTCAAAAAAAGATTCATGTTCCAATCACAGAGCCAGCCAAAGGTCATCATTTTAGATCAAGCTACACAAAAAAGGCTGTTTTTTAAAAAAATACTTGCATTTTCTCCTTTAACTCTAATTCCACATTAACTTTAAATGTAGCGTGAAATACAAGCATTTATATTTGGTCCAAACAATCAATGTAATTATAAGAACAGGTACAAAATAAAGTCAAGGTCCTCCTTCCTTCTGCAGAGCTACGTGTCATCAGCCTTCTTCTTCATCACTGTCTTTCATCGTGATGCCTTGAAGTCCTCCGCTTTCTGAAACAGAAGCTGTAGCCTCCTCTACTGTTAAACGTCTGTGTAGGGTGTCATAGGTCTTACTGTTCAGGGTGCCTTCCAGCACACCCTGCAGTCGGAAGTCCCTATAGGTTTTCTGGATGAAGGAGAGAGAAACTGCTTAGATTCATTACAGATTATATGTATGGATGTATATGTGTGCATGTGTGCTAAGTTGCTTGAGTTGTGTCTGACTCTTTGTGACCCAATGGACCGTAGCCTGCCAGGCTCCTCTATCCATGGGATTCTCCAGGCAAGAATACTGGAGTGGGCTGCCATGTCCTCCTCCAGGGATTTTCCCGACTCAGAGATTGAACCTGCGTCTCTTATGTCTCTTGCATTGGCAGATGGGTTCTTTACCACTAGTGCCACCTGGGAAGCCCCTATGGATGTATATGTGTATGCTTAAATGTATATATACTCAGTTGGCATTCAAGAATGACCTGGTACAATTCACTAATGGATTCAGATTTTAGTTGCCCATGCCAGTCATCCTGTAGGTATAGTTCTGGGGAGAAAATGAAATGAGAGACTTCTGATAATGCTATTCGAACTAGAATTACTCTGAGTAGATAAAAATGTTGTAACTGTCAGATGACAAATGAGTTTTAACCAAAATATTACTAACTGCACAACATTTACTATTTGAATAACCTGTAACAAAAGTAAAATGATAAATACTTATGTACATTTTTAATCTGAAAGAACTCTTAGTTTTTCAACTGAGGATTGAAAAATACATTTTATAAACTGTGTTAGGTTTTGGGGGGGGTGTGGAAGGAAGAGGATTAATCCTATTATCACTAAAATAAGTCTGCATTTTTAGCACTTGTGAATTATAAAGTTTATTTATATGTATACTGGGTAAAAATCTGTGAGCACCTAAATGTCTGTATGAATTTTGCCCTTCTGAAATTGACTTGGTATGTGAAGTGCTAAATTCCAGCATTGAGCTTCTGTTGGTGGGCTAATGAAAGACATATTTACACTTTCGTGAAACAGTAAATTATTTGGTGTATTATGTGTCAAAAATAGAACAAATACCATTTTATTGTTTACACAGTGCTTCTTAACAACAGAAATAACTACACTACTCTGATTTCTGTGGCTCTTAAGATATGTAAACTATAGAATTTTCCTCATTTTACTTTTCCCCTTAAGTGAGACTTTCTTTACATGTGACTTTTTTATGACTAAACAAGGCTGGCATTTTATTACTGATTTTTAAAGTTGTAGTTAGTTGAATGGGGGAACAAAGCATAAATAAAGATAGCTTATTCTATAGAAACACTTCCAAGGCCATTAAAATGCTAAATATCTTTAAAGGGTTTTTTTTTCTGTCCTATATTAGATTTAGAATACTAAACAGCCAGGTTTCAATGGATTGTCCCAGAGCATCAGTACACATCCACATGCCAGTTTTTTGGTCTAAATGATTGCTAAAAGTCACTTTTTTGGAGGTTGCACTTAGTAGAAGAAAAAAGTCAAAGAAGAAGAAGGAATGTTGTACTTTCTGGCCCAATGTAACAACTCCAATAGCTGAGACATTATGGGATGCCTGATTTCACTCAACACAATTAGAAGGAAAATACCATAATATTCAGACAGTTGAGCTGAAGGTGCTTATTCACTTAAGGGCAGAAGTTCTGATGATGGCATCTTAAGCCCCTGGATATACACACCTGGGTTATGAGCAGACTTCTGGGAAGGAGCAGAACCATTACAAGGTAGCGGGGCCATTGGTATTTTCACATTTTATCTTCTTGTCATCTAGGATTTGATTTATGCCCTATGGTATCATTCACATTTCAGAAGTGATATTCTCTTGTCATAAATAAAATGCATATTTGAGAAGTCCACCACATGTCCAAAAAATAAACTGAACTGTGAGGAACACGGACTGTATCTGAGGTCAGCGTCTCAACAGCAAGAAGAGTTTAGTGTTTTTTTTTTTCTTAGAGGACCAAAACTATTCTAATTTGATTTTAATATTTTATATTAAGACACATAAAACCTACCATCCTTATTGCCTCTTTCTAAACCATTCTGAGCCACTAGGGAAGCCCTCTAAACCATTAAACCTTATTATTACTAAGATGATATTTCACACCAAAACTTATGTAATTTGCTCCAGAACCCAAAAAGTAACTCTGTTAGGTCAGTTTTGTCTAGAAAATCTGGAAACTAGTTTGCATGGTATTGCTACATAGGAGATTTGTGTTCAAGCCTCTAACAGTCTAACAGGTTAAAAATATATCAAGCACACAAAAATATTCATCTACATACAGATAAAGCATCTGAAATAAAGTATTATTGTTCCCCTGACAATTATATACTGAATTTGTGAGTCCTACTTTATTTTATTGGAATGGCTTTCTTTACATTTACTCTATCAATAAGTTGGCTAGGACAGAGCTGTAGTGTGGATTTGCCATTTTAAAGGCTTTGTAGTTTGTATAAAATTGGACTCTGCTTCCTTATTTTATTAGGAAGTGATAAGCCGTTAGGGGAACTGCAGGGTAGGAACCCTTGCAATCTCTCTCTCTCTTTTTAGAATTCATAAAATGTTATTGACACTTAGAGATCCTCTGTGGCTGCCAAGAAGGTCTGGTTGGCTCTTACTTAAGACAAGTGCCTGCCGCGGGGTGCTGCTCACTTGTCTTTTCTCCTGGTAAAAGAGGCAGCTCATTTATGTTAACTGCTTCAAAATGTCAAATGGCCTCTAGGGAGAATAGCAATCCATCAGCCATTTTATTTGAGGATTCTGTTTTACCCTTCCCCAAATAAATCATTCTGATATTACAACTTTGTTAATTTCTTAGTCCTACATCTTCTGTGAAAATCTTATTGCAATTTGTTTTCTTCCCAGTGAACAACACGAATGAACCAATGACTGTCTAGGTGTCTCTGTGGGGCAGAGTTGGTTATCACAGACATTTTGATGGCATCTAGGTCTCCGTGGGCACAGAAGAATAACAATGCTTGCAAGGACCAGGTTTCTAGAATCTAGTAGCTGGGCTCCTGAGTAGAATGCATTGCTCTGCTGTAGCAGGCAGGTCTAGTCTATGTGATGTGGATGGAAGGACAGCCTACTCAGAATCTGCACAACTCTATACATGCGCTGTCTAATAGCTGCTTAAATTCACTGGAAAATGAACATTATAACTATATAGGCTCCAAAGAGTGATGAATCTATGTATGAAATTGGCTACTGTCTGCTTATATTCAAAGTAGAAAAAAATAATTAGAACACTAAATTAATTCATCCTAATTTTCACTGTAAAAATAATCACTTTTAATTATTAAATAAAGCAATAGGACTTGATTAAATGCATCAGCCCAAGAAAGTATTGACTGAGTTTGGGGGCCTGCTTGTGAAAAATAAAACCTGGAAAGTCAAACATATATACATGAAATTTAATTTCATATTTATCAGTCTTGATTGCTGGTAGCCATAATGAACACTATATTAAAATAAGATTAAAAAACAAGATAAATAGATTGACTTAGAATTAAATGGAAATGTCACCCTCTAATTAACAAAATTATTAATCATTTTTCCTGCTAACTATGTGAATGACTAATGAACATTAGAAAAGGAATGACTTTGAAAGAAAAAATGATGGGTTAATAAAACATGCAGATTCTTATTCTAAAAATAAGAGTTTACCAACCTATCAACTAATACCAGTCATCTGAGTATGTAATTTCTGACATCCTGAACACAGTAGATATTAGCTTGAAAATATGGCTGATCCTAAGGGATATTAGCTGATCTTAAGCTAATCCTAATATTAGTCACATTATTGACTGCAGTCTTAACATGTACATATATTTAGAACATAAACACAGATTATTCTGATTCTCTTTTATGAAAAACAAACTTCATTTGAAAGCTCTCCAAGTCACGTTTATAGAAACAAGGAAGAAATCATAGAAGAGCTAAAGCAAATATGAACATATCGTGGTGTGATTTCCGTTTTTTTGTAAAATAAATAACACCTGGTAAAAAGTGTTCTAGATCAAAGGTAATTTGTTGATTGAAACGGAATGTGTTTAGTGTATAAAAGTTACTGGATGGCTATAATTTTACTTGCTGTTTATGACTAATCATGATTGCTATCACTGTGACATCATAGGTCTGGTCCTGTTCTAGCAGATTTGCCAATTTCTGACTTTACAACTTTCCTCTCGGTGGGTACTTTAATCTATGATAACCTCTGTGTCTATGGTACAAAAGAATCTGCAATCTAATGAGGCTTTAGGAACCAAGAGAATGGTGGAAAATATTTTAATATGAATAAAACTTTTAACGATGTGACACAATGGTTCTTCTCAAACTTTATTATCTATCAGAATCCTCTGGAGGGCTTGTTCATGTACAGATGGCCAGGCGCCGCTCTCAGACACCCTGATTCAGTTGGTCTGGGGTGGAGCCCAAGAATTTGCATGTCTGACTTCTCAGGTGATGCTGGCAATGTTATATCAGGAATGACATTGTCAGAACCACTGCATATATGTGTGTGTGTGTGTGTGTGTACATACACACACGAATATATATATACATATGTATATATGTGCATAAAGATACATACAAATATATAGGCACACACACATATATAAATACATGAAAGTGAAGTGAAAGTGTTAGCCGCTCAGCTGTGCCTGACTCTTTGCGACCCCAAGGACTGTAGCCCAGAACCGCTGATTTGCAATAGCTTAGAGTTCTGTTGTTAGCCAAAATGTAGAATTTGTCTCAATTTTAAGAAAAAGTTATACCTGTGGTACATTCTGCATTTCTACTAGAATTTATAAGGTGTGAAAAATCATGTGAATTTTAAAGGTGTGAAAAAGATATTATCTTAAAGTCCCTCCTCACTAAGTATACTCTTGAAAAGCATAAGTCAAGACAGTCTTGGTGAACTGAGATTACATCTGTTAGTGGTTATGGATGGTCCCCAACACTCACACTGATCAACTCTCACATATTGGGGTGTGCTTCCAAACGAATTCAGGCAGTGACAGCGTTTTACTTTCATATCGGGATATAACAAAAATAATGGAGATTCTCCTTGTCCTAGGGGCAAATACAATTCAAAACCCTTCTAATGATATATTAATAAATATGAAGGAAATATATGAGGAAAAAACATTGCTGTAACTAAGATAATTAACACAGAATTATTATGGACATACTACATTTAGGTAAATATGGTAGGGGCTTTATGCATATTATCTTAAAATGTGATTCCTTGGTAACAAAATACTTTTTATTAGTGGAAACACGATAAATCTTTGTGTTTATTTCACAGTCTCACTGAAAATGGAATAAACAGCAGTGCATCATTGCCAACAGTGATGTTTTTAAAGTACTTACATCCACTCGGTTCTATTAAATATGATTTTCTTATATGTCAATATCTTGCCATTATTCTTTATAGCTTGGTGGGCAATTCGCGTCTCAACACATTTTGTTTACCTTCACAATCTTGATGAGTGTCTTCAGTTGGTAAATATGAAGCTGAAGGTCTAATCTATCAGCCAGCCACACACAGATGACTTTCATGGAGCTGCTGTACCATTGCTGCAAAGAAGGATGGGGGCAGAAGGCAGAACAAAACAAGAAAACAACCTCTGCAGTACTCATTTAACAGATTCGGTAATGAGGGGGTAACGAAACACTCTGAAATGGCCACAGATCAGCACTTGAAGTCAATAATGCTATAATTTCTGTTAATAGATTTGTACGTTTTGCTAGAAAATCTGCTAAATTGACCCGGGCTGTGCTTTATATGAATTAACATTACAGTCTTTCAGCTGCAACATGTTCATGGGAAACAGTGTTTTTGCATTTGCAGCCTAGCGGCCTGCTTTGTAATTTATAGGTAACAATGGGTACTAAATACACGATGTGGGACTGAATGGACTGCTAAGCAGCAGGAAAAAAATGGGTAAATTATTTTCAAAAGGAAATTTCCCATTAATCTGTATGTTATGTAAAAATCAGTAGATGCCATAATGCATGTAGGCAATACCCAGAAACAGCATTTTAAAGGAGGGATGGCAAAAAACATCCACAGTTTACTAACCTCTAATCCCCCAAAACACCTTTATCTATTACTGGTTGTTAAGTATTTGCCAAGATGGCTTAAAACCACCTAAAATAAAGATTTCAGATCTTAGAGAGGAACATTATCAGGATGGAATTCTTGTGTCTTATAAGAATTACAAAAACAGATGTCAGTTGACCAAATTATAAAGGAAAACAATCTGTTTCATTTTGCAAGTGTTTTTGGAGGGTTCATGTTTTCTGTTTATGAAAACGCTCTTGAGGGGAAAACTGAAATTCTCCTCTAATGTACTTTTTTGCTCCTATATAATGTCTGTGAGCATTGTAAAAGAAGAAATTTTGTTCCCATTTTCAAGAAAAGGCAATCTGCCATTAGTGATGACATTTTAAGGGAACTGGTACTCATATGCCAGAACCAGGTTTAGGTAATACTGTAAGAAAATAATGCTGTTCATTCAGATAACTGCGAGAAATATCAACGTCCATGTAGCATTTAGGAAGTGACAAAAGAGTTTTTGAGAGAGAAGGGATTTTGTGCTTTGCTTGTATATACAAAAACAGTGACACCACAGATCACATATGCATATGCATATGTTGTTAGGTATTCAATCAGAAAAAATATTTCTTCCACAATAAAGCAGTAAATTGTGTCAAATTTCTAAAAGAAATCTCAAGTGATGTAAGTCTGAAATTCACCTGGACTTGTATTTTATAACATGTTCTAACAAAATTTATAAGGAATGGTAGTTTAAGCATAATGTAAAATGAATTGGTTTAAGATTTCATCAGACTTATTTCTATTAATTGGTAGATATACTGGACACACATGCATAAAATAAGCTATTTGAAAATGAATACTGTGATATCAAACAGATGAATGAACATTCCAGTTTTTAAAATGTGAGATGGGCTACGGTTTTTTTTTTAAAAATGTTATTCATGTGCCCAATTTTACTTTTTCCTAATGATTACTTTCCTAACTTTCAGAATGTGTACAGGTATCAGATATAAGTTTTATAAAACAAGATAATCCTAAATTCTTAAAAAATAATAAATTCAGTACTTCAGCTGACATATTAAATCTTAATAGATTAGTATCTGATATTTAAATCCTCTACTTATTTTAAATGATAGCCTCAACGTCTTGAGTCCTATTTTAATGCAAGCAAACACTCAGAGGTATTGGTGATACTGAATGACTATACTGAACTAACATAACACCCTTACCTCTACTCCACTCTCCAAGTAACTTGAAAGGTAAAATGTAGCTGTAATGGTTATGACTCTTAAATTATAGTGCTTCTTCAAGGGGTAATTTAGTTGGGAGACAAAATATGATATATTGTACTAAGTTTATAACATACGCAATAATCTGGCTGTCAGACTGTAAAGTCACTATATATGTGGTAAGTTGTATGAATTTGAGATAAATGAAAATGCCTTCTTAAAATTACTCCTTATGCATCTTATGTTCTTAAAAAATCCACAGATAATTTAAAATTAATATAACTTCATTTTTCTATTACATGTAAATGATACTTATGATTAAGCGATAATTGAAAGGACATCTAATATAACACAGAAACTTATTATTAATATAACTTCTGTAACACAATGCCAAAACTGTAATTTTAAAGAAGAATAATTTGGGAATCAAATATCTAAAGTTAACTATAAAAACAGAGAAAAAGAATTAATGTTAATAAAATGCTTAAGCCACTGCATCATCTTGCTTTAAAGGCAAAAAAATTATTCTACAAGGAACATTCTATAAGAGAAATTATTTCACCCACTAATCATGCATAATTTTAATTCCCAAGTCAAAGCATTTTGAAGAATTTCAGCGAAAGCAAGCAAATGAAGAGAAATAAGCAGCTTAGCTCAGAGTTTATGGTGTTATGAAGAATAAGCTAACAAACCAAAAAAAAAAACCTCACTAGGACTGCTTCTTTCTTGTATATGGTGAAACACACACACACACCAAAAAAATAAAACCACCAAACAAAACAGATGTCAGTAGCATTTCCGTATTTCTGGAGCCGGAATAGAAATGTTCTTCTTTTGGGTGGAGGATGGTAGGTCCCATTTTTTTTATTTTGAGAAAAGATTTCAAAGGTAAGTTAGCTTCATTCCCCTCACCCACCCACCAGCTCTACCGAAGCAAACCAATCCCCCAAAACAAAGAAAAAAAAATTTGAAAGGGGTGAATGTGCAGTGAAGTGTGATTGTTAGAAAATGTGCTTTCAGTTTGGAAAAGTTAATTTTATAAAGCAACTTGGTTGACTATTCACTTTTCCCTTCAGGGGATGACAACGAAGGGGCGCTGGAGCTTGCACTCAAGTCATGGGTATGGCATCCCTGCTTTATTCTCTCCTTGGTCTACTTAGGAATAAAGCAGTTAGTGTATATTCTGCACTCTTTTTTTTCCCTCCATCAATCCATGCCAGCAGCCTACCACTTTAACAAAAAATATGTGGTTTTTTTTTTTTTTTCTTTTTGTGGTTCATTCAACTCCTGTAAGGGCATGCATTACTCACTTCATCTTCTTGAGATATCTCTTTTAAAGCAAAAATAAAAGAAAAGGAAAGGCTAGGGTTGACTCTGTGAGACCCCTGTATTTATTCACACTTATTGTGCATGACTGTAGACTGGTAAATCATATTAGCGGCCCGTCTCCCCATCAAGCTGCTACTTGCTTTCCAGCCCTGGGAAGGTTCAACAAATCAACAGGAGCACGGAAAACAGAACATCAGTCTAATCTAGTGTTTAAGGTGAAGTTTTCAAACCCAATCTAAGAAGATCTTTAGAGCAAGCAACAAGCTGAAGGGCTCAGAAGGTGGTATTGACAATGAAAGAGTGTTGAAATATTGAGAAGCGCAGCACTTGTGCATTTTTAATAACAAGAGGGTCAACAAGGACACAGCTCCCTCAGTGCCAGGAGTTGCCACTGACTATGGAAATTGCCACACCAGGGCTATAAACGCTTGCAGTTCATCAGCTTTCTTAAACAGTTCATCAGCTTTCTTAAACACCCTGAACCCCCTCAGTGGACCTTTAGTCTTGAATTAACAAACCAAAGCAATGAAAGAGGGTGCATTCTGAATGGCTGGCATTGATCCCCAACTGTGTCAGCACTGCTACAGACCCTGAAAAACTCTCTCCATTGTCAATAGAAATTGACAAACCTCGTCTCCTAAATAGTGCAGCTGAGCCGGGCGGGATCCGCGCAGCTCTAAAGGGCGCTGCTCCTGGGGCCGGGGAGCACTGACAATGGAACAGGCATGAGCTCTTTGTCAGCCCCAGACTCGGCAATTTTCTAACAAGGATTAAAGTTGTTTCTCGGCAGTGCTGGTTGAAAAGAGATTTAGCAACACACCGTGCTTTCTTCATGCAAGTTAAAGAGAAGTAGTTAAGGAATTTCATTATTCCCTTGACTAGTGGAAATACAAAACAAATATATTAAATATGCGTGGCTCCCTTTTCTGCCTAATTTATAACATTTGGGGGCAAGAGGATTCAATGCAATATAACACTTCTTGCCTGGAAACAAGCACTCTACCTTTATTTTGGAAGTTTTATATATTTTTCTTTTTAAGAAAGTCCAGCCGTTTGCCACCTGGAATGAGGTCTCAATACATACTAATGCACAATGTCTTCAGACCGTCTGGGGTTGATATTCCTAAATCTGAATCACAGGACCCCATAGGGTCCATGTATTACGGCGGCTTCGAGCAAATCATTTGTCATAATGCGGCTTCTGATGATGATGGCTGGGTAAAAATAACTGCTTTGCTGGGGAACAAATCTGTGATCTATTTTCTGCTTAAGTGTTTAGCTTTTTTATTGATTATGAATTGGTACAACTAGTTGATATATTTTCATTCTTCCCCAGCTAGTCTCATCTCAATAGGTGAACAACAGAAAAAAAACAAACAAACACAAAAACACAACCAATACTTTTTAGTGCCCCCAGATATGGAATGGCTAAATTTCCACAGTATGTATGTATTTCTTCATTTACTTCAAGAGAAGCTGTCTGTTTTTATTAGAGTCAAGTCACTGTGTTGAAATGAAATACCATCTAGAAAATCTCATCTGAGGAAGTATGTACCTCTTAAATGTTAAGATGAATTGAATAAAAAAACAAATAATAGTTTTGAAAAGGTAAAGGTTTTGAAAAATCTGATAAATATAAAGCATCCTTTAAGATCATGTTGTGGCTTTAGAGGGCTACAAAATATTTAGAAAAGTGAATATCTTACAGTTTCACCAGTACATTAAAAAGTAAATATAAATGCTTTATACATGGAGTGCTCCTTTGGTCCACAGTACATCTGTTTGACATAATTAAATTCGTGGTCACTCACTTCTCATTTCTTAACACTAAAATGTACATTTGATGTAATAATTCCATCCACCCCCTCTATTCAAGGCATCCCCCAGAAATAATTATATTTGGTTCCACAAAACAGATCCTCAAGACAAAAGCATTTTGAAAGTTCTAAAGTGTGGATTTTTTGTTGGTTTGGAATAGGATTAAGGGCTATATTTAAGGAAAAGTGAAACCAGTCTATTACGTTTAGAATACAGGAAGTGTTCAACCTAATCTACATCTATCAACCAGCTCAACCCAGAGGCATGCAGGAAGAGTGTGATAAAGATTTGCTCTGGACTTAGTAGCTGAGGGCTGGTCGTGAACACACCAGAGGACATCATCAACACAGAAGCTCCGGGGGCTGAGTACCCGGAAGCCCTGTGAGGTTACCATTCACTTGACTGAGCCTCTTGCTTTCTCTATGCCTCAGTTTTCTCATCTGCGATATGAAGGGCAGCTGAGATGAATCTAGCTTTACAATAAGATTCTTATACTTTCCAGAAATACTTTGAGATTCCTTTGAGATCAAAGGAAAGGGCATGATTAGAAACAAGACAGCTTGTGATTCTATTAAAAATGAACTGAAGGGAAAAGCCAAATTGTCTTTTGTTTTTGTTTTTTTAATGCTGCTTAAATATAGCTTTGTTCATCCAAATATGCAAGGCTAGAATTATAGAAGTTTCTATTAGATGTTATTTTGTTTTAAATTTATTCATTTTGGCTTTTTAATGAAGAATAGATATACTACAAAAATGAAACAGTAAAGTATAAAGAAGAATAAGTGGAATTTATTAAGAACTGTGAAGCATTCTTATTACTATGATTTTATATTAATAATGCTACCTGTAATATAGTATATATTATATAATAATAATCTGACTATAAAAGTATCTGGTTTTTTTTTTAAAACCTCCGTTCTACCTCCATGGGAAGTTCAAGTTCATCAGTTCAATTTTCATTTGATTCTTATACCAACTGTGATGAGATGGTTCTTATTTTCATTTTGCATGGAAACTGAGCTCACAGAGGTAGAAAGCTGAGTTTAGATTAAAGAATTTACTTATTTAAGTTTATATAAGTGACAGGGTTAAGATTCATCTTATATCTATGCTCCAAAGTCTGTGCTCATGACTACTAGGTTATTCCATTTCCTTCTATGAAACAGTCTGTTTCATCAATGAAGTCTCTGATTTTTTCAGAACAGTTTGGTATTTGTAGCAGACAACTAAGAAAATAGCTCTACCATTCCTGGTGCTCCCTCACGGTTATAATGCAGGATTATGGAATAATATAGGAGAAGCTTATTGTTCCAAAGAAGTCCATCACATTTTCTTACAAGTTAATGTAATCTACATTTCCAAAGGTATTTGTACACTTGACAATGTAGCTATATAATATAATAAGTTTTTTGAAGGACCACACTGTTAGGATAACTAACCAACTGGTCCTTGTGCTATGCATTTCCCACCTGTTTTCTTCATAAGTGCCATATGCTCTAATGCTTTTAAAGTGCCATATACTCTAAAACCTAGGAATGCTGAGAAAATCTTTTTTCACTGCAACAAAACAAAGCAATGTGGAAAGATCCTAGTTCATTCATGAAGGGATTCGATCTACATGTACAGTTTTCTGATTTTTTTATTTTTTAAATATAGAATATAGAAGAACTTGATCCATGCTTTTTTCCCTTCTGTGTTCAAGAAACTCATATTTAGGGCGATTTTCATTTTTTAGTTCTATGAGGAAGATGGCAAAACAGAGTTCATGAGCACTATGTTGTCTGTTAAGAAGGAGAAAGTGTAAGAAGTGCTAACGTGGGAGGTTTGGCATATAGTAGGCACCTAATAAATGCTTGTTGAATGATGAAACATTTTTCCTACTCTTGAAGTTCAGTACTTTTTCCATTCTTTTTTAAAATGCATGAATGTAATAACTAAGATGCTTCCAGATGCATTCAATCCTCTTCAATCATAACACAGGGTAAGTTATATAATAGGGTAAGTTCCAGAAACTGGGGGTTATACAAGCTTTTTTCCACTCACCTCTATTTTATTAACTCCAAATTTCCTTTCTCCCAAAATATCCTGAAAGTAATATTACTAAACTAGCCTATCTATCCTCACACTACCTAAAGAGCATTAAAATCAATACTATTCTTCACTATTCATTATCATCAAGCAGGCAAGTGCCTTTGTAAATTTATTCTGCAGTTCTCTTCCTGGTGCTAAAACGACCAGGGATTACCAAGTGAAAATTTCAGATCATCAGTTGTTTCCCTCTCCCCTATTTAATGACAAATGATGGAATGCATACTGGTTGGGCTAATCTTTTGACTAATCAATGGTTTGGCTGAATGCAGTGGTCAACCCAGTTATAATGGTATGTGTACTAGTCTGGGATGCAGACACAGATTGTGAATGATTTATTTGGGCATAAGACCTGTTCATTTGGTTCAGTGACACATTTTGAGTACTATACATAAAAGTTTGGTCAATATTGCATTTAAATTAATAATGTAAGATCTGGATAAAAATAAATTAGACTTCTGCAATTTCTATTGAATGGTACAAGTCTGAGATAAAACCTCCGTCTGAGAATGAATGGTTAGTCAGTGTTTCTGCCTCAGTTTCCTTATAAAAAATAGGTAACAATTATTCCAAAGTTCCTTTTCCAGAGTGTTGTAGGGACTGAAGTAAACAGTTATCCCTCTGTCTCTGACTCATGGTGCACCCTCAGAGGAAATGAGTGATCTGCTGGTCTGGTAGATTCTGGGTTTCTCTATAAGTTTTGGGTAAGTCAATCCCTCTTTTGGGACTTTTATCCCCATGTACATTTCACTGGCCAGATTCATGACATTGAAGACTCCATTCAACCATCATTTCTGCTATGAGGCCAACACTATCTCTTACCAGGTAGAATTAGAAGCTCCCATATTTTCTGCCCCTAAATCTCTGTACATGTGTCTGTAGAAATATTGCACAACGAGCTGCATATCTGCCTCAACAGGATGTGAGTATCCATAAGGTAGAAACCAAGTCTTTTTATTAATATCTCCAGCCCTTAGCAGAATGTCCAGCACATAACATGTGTTACACATTTTTTGAGGGACTGAATGCTTTTAAAATATTTGGAGATATAAACTGTTACACATATAATAGTGGCAGGGCAGTTTTTCAATAGACAAAGGATAATATCAGAGCCAGAGGAACTGTTGACTTGAATGAAGCATTTCATTAATAGCAAAATAATTTAATGAATGCTAAAGTTGCAGGCATCACCAAAAAGTAAACAACTGCAATTGGCTAATGAAATTTAACATACGACTAAAACAGAACTGAAAATGTGACAGTCTAATTTCATTGTAGGTGATGAACTAAGTAAAGGAGAAAGTACTGTAAACTAATGAACCCCCATGCCTAGGTACATATAAGAGTGTCCGCATATAGGAAATCAACCCTGAAGATTCACTGGAAGGACTGATGCTGAAGCTCCAATAATTTGGCCACCTGATATGAAGAGCCAACTCACTGGAAAAAGACCCTGCTGCTGGGAAAGACTGAAGGCAGGAGGAGAAGGAGACGAAAGAGGATGAGATGGTTGGATGGCATCACCGACTCAACGGACGTGAGTTTGAGAAAACTCCAGGAGATAGTGAAGGACAGGGAAGTCTGGCGTGCTGCAGTGCATGGGATCGCAAAGGGTCAGACACAACTTAGCAACTGAACAACAACACAACATATACATTCTTACACACAAAGATATAACGCTACATGTGCTCAGAGGCTGCTGTGCTCAGCTCCAGACTGGCTTTTCAGAGTCTGTCATGTACGCAGTGAACAATCTGGCATGTGCTCAGGGGTGTGGGTAGCTGCTCCTGGAGGGCATCAAAGGCTGTGAGGCTACCAAGTGTGGCGCTGCCGGTGCTGCGTTGTGCGTTTTCACCACAAAACGACGTGTCCTGGGTGCCTTCAGGGCTTGCTGGTCTTGTGAGAGGCGTATCAAAAAGGCAGACAGACACCATGCTGTGGCACTGTGACTCAGACTTGAGTCTGAGTGAACATGAGAGCCCTCCTGGGAGGTGGCATAAGCCTGGTTTTTCAGCAGAGAACCTCTGAAGGGTAGAGAGGGAGAGCCTGCCCTTGTTGCACCGATATGGCATTTGATATGCAAGCACTAGAGCTAGGTACAACTGTTGAATCAACTCTACATCCTGGCAGGTTTCCAATCATCCACTTGCAACAGAGAGAAATAAAAACAAGTCAAAGATAATCACTACCTCCTATTTGAAAGCTTTCTAAATTTTAATTCTCCACGGTATACTCTTTGAAAAAAAAAAAGTCTATTCAGTAGATGAAAATGTGAAACATTTTAATGTAGAAGCTAACTTTTTCAAAAGACCCATTTTACCATAAGAATGTAAGTTCCCTTATTAAAGCAGGAACTTGGTCTATCTTACCTAACATTATATTCTCAGCCTCCAGCAGTGTGTGGCTTCAAGAAAGTAAATACTGGTTGTTTGACTAAATAATAAAAGAAGTTTTGATTTCCTATTTTAATTAAAATCCTACCGAGTCATTGTGAGAGATACTCAACGATGTGAGACAAAACCAATGCCTAGCCTTTATTATATTTTGGCTGTGGAGCATGTGGCATCTTACTATTAGTTCCCTAACCAAGGATTGAACCTGTGCCATCTGCATTGCAAGTGTGGAGTCTTAACCACTGGACCACCAGGGAAGTCTCTATGCTTAACCTTTCAGTTTCAATATTTACCACCATTTCTTGCACATCCTAATTGAAAGATCAATTGGATTTACATTCTAGATCTTATGCACCCAAAACATCAAATGAATGAACATTTAACATTAATAAACATACATTTTATGTGTATAATATAGGCAGTAACTAAGGGGAAAGGAAAGGAAAATGAAGTCACTCAGTTGTATCCGACTCTTTGCGACCCCATGGACCATAACCTACCAGGCTTCTCTGTTCATGGGATTTTCCAGGCAAGAGTACTGGAGTGGGTTGCCATTTCCTTCTCCAGGGGATCTTCCCAACCCAAGGATCTGCAACCTGGGTCTCCCACGTTGCAGATAGACACTTTACCATCTGAGCCACCAGGAAAGCCAGAACTAAGGGGAAAGTCAACAAGAAATGTAGGGAGTATATGGAATCAAATTTATGAGGATCAGTAGAGCAAAAGTATGGGAAAGCTTTCCATGAGAATGTATAAATAGGAATGTGTACTGCTGCTGCTGCTGCTAAACCGCTTCAGTCATGTCCAACTCTGTGTGACCCCATAGACGGCAGCCCACCAGGCTCCCCCGTCCCTGGGATTCTCCAGGCAAGAACACTGGAGTGGGTTGTCATTTCCTTCTCCAATGCACGAAAGTGAAAAGTGAAAGTGAAGTCGCTCAGGCATGTCCGACTCCTAGTGACCCCATGGACTGCAGCCTCCCAGGCTCCTCCGTCCATGGGATTTTCCAGGCAAGAGTACTGGAGTGGGTTGCCATGGCCTTCTCCGAGGAATGTGTACAGTCACATTCAAATACTACATCCTAGTCCTGGCAAACAGAAGGGGAAACAATGAAAACAATGGAAAGTAACAGACTTTATTTTGTTGGGCTCCAAAATCACTGCAGATGGTGACTGTAGCCATGAAATTAAAAGACACTTGCTCCTTGGCAGAAAAGCTATGACAAACATAGACAGCGTATTAAAAAGCAGAGACATCACTTTGCTGATAAAGGCCTGTCTAGTCAAAGCTATGGTTTTTCCAGTAGTCATGTATGGATGTGAGAGTTGGACTATAAAGAAGGCTGAGCACCAAAGAACTGATGCTTTTGAACTGTGTGTTGAAGCAGACTCTTGAGAGTACCTGGACTGCAAGGAGATCAAACCAGTCACTACTAAAGGAAATCAGTCCTGAATACTCACTGGAAGGACTGATGCTGAAGCTGGAGCTCCAATACTTTGGCCACCTGATAAGAAAAACTGACTCATTTGAAAAGACCCTGATGCTGGGAAAGGTTAAAGGTAGGAGGAGGAGGGGGTGGCAGAAGACATGATGGTTGGATGGCATCACTGACTTGATAGACATGAGTTTGAGTAAGCTTCTGGGAGACAGTGAAGGACAAGGGAAGCCTGGTGTGCTGCAGTCCATGGGGTCGCAAAGAGTTAGACACAACTTAGTGACTGAACAACAATGAATTCTTGACTCTAAAGCCTAAGCATGACACAGAGCATTTTGAGAAGCTTCAAAGGACAGCCCCCCAAAAGATTAAAGGGCTAGAAAAGGGGCCTATGGTGAGAAGTTGAGCAAAAGGGATTATTTATCCTGGAGTAGACAAGGATGACAGGTGTCTTACTAACAGTCTTCATATATAGGAAGGATTATTCCCTAGAGATGCTGGCTACCTGCTTTTTGTTCTCCACTGAGAGGAAAAGGGGAAATGGGCTTAAAAAACAGCATGAAGAATTTAGGTGAGGTAAGGATTAGAACTTGCTTTATTTCAAATAAAACATTTTGCCCATTTTAAGAGAGTGAATTTAGATGGTGTCTTACTTAGGGCTGGGCTGAGATCAAGTAATTGAAGGCTCTTCTTGAGTTTAGGTAAGTACCTGTGAAAATTATTTATAGAGTTTCTTTTCAATGCGTTTAACAAACACCCTGTTTTGCCACAACAATGTTGGTTTACTGCAACAGCTGCTTCCTGACACAGACTTTGTTTTTCGTTGGACTCAGTCAACGGTGGCATTCTGGCTGCCACTCCTGTGCTCACTTGTGAATAGCACCAACCATGTAGATGAGGCTACAGGCGAGGCTTGCAGAGGGCATGTTTGATGGAGGAGGAGATCAAAAAGCCACCACAGAAAATGACTTTAAAGCCCTGTGTCATTTGCTTATGAAGTTGGGTTTGAGGAGAAGGAGAATGGTAGCCACCATTTCTATGAAAACATCATACTGGCCAACTGATGGAGATGCTGGTCTCAGGGGAGCCCTGCGTAGTTTCATTAATAAGTCACTGGTAGCCAGCTGCAGTGCAAGCATGCAAAGCCACTAAGGAAAAGCCAGGTTCTATGTGGAGAAACCAGAGTTTCCAGACCATCATCCATGTGAAAGCAGCAAGCAATCAATACTAAATAACTTTTGAACTGCTCAACATGTTGCTTGTAATTATTTCAACTATCTTTGATAAAATCAGGAGGGAGAATATTCTGATTTCTTCCATGACTATTAAGTTACTGTCACTGGCTTGGGTGAATGAAAGCAAATACACATTTATGCATTTGATGTTTAGAAAAATTTCTTGAGGAAAATGCAAGTTTTGACATCTTTCATTCATCAGAGAATTTTACCATGGTGAAGTGATTTTAAGTGATCAACCCCAATTTTTTTTCTCCTATTCAAGCAAAAACCTCAGATCAGTTCACAAGTTTTTTTTTTTTTTTAATTCTGAGCACAATTAAAGGTGAGTTAAGGCTCTGGAGGAAATCTAAAGAGCATCAGCAAATCTGAGCACTGCTCAGCTTTTGAATTGCTTTTCTACTTCTTAGTTCTTTTAAATGGTTTTCTATGGCAGGAACATTTTTCTTAATTAGTCACAGCTAATTAGTGTTCTGGCATAGACAAGTAATCAGAAATGTCAGAGCTGCAAGGCTACATCTCCCTAATCCTTTGATAATAATTTAGCCTCCTGGGAGGGCCCCAAGCTGCGGTAAGTAGTGACTGACAATAAGGCAAAATTAGGTGGGCAGCAGACCATTAGGATAGAAAAATAAAAAGCACTACCCGATCCCGCTGAGCACCATCAGGCAACTAACTGCACTGCCAGATGAGGTGCCTGTTTAAGCCTGTGTTGTTAATTAGCATGATTCTACCAGACCTGCCACATATGTCCAGGTGCCTCATGCAAAGATGTGTATTTCTGGGCATGTGCCAAATGACAATTGTGTCCCATGATCACATTTCAAGAATCTAAGGGAGAAGTCTAGATATTTCTTGAAGATTCTTTTGAATTATCAAAGAAATAAGATCAACCGGCTACAATACATTTTTTTCTTGTGGAGTTTCTTTTAGGCAATTAGGCATGCTTAGCTCAGGTTTCTTAGGTCTTCATTCACCAACAGCTTAGATTCAAATGAGGGCCTTTGGCCGTGAGGAGTCACGTCTGGACTTGCCAAAGTTATTCTGGCGCACACTGTACATCTAAAGTAGATTCTTTCATAAATTCGTACACTTACAAATGATAACTCAACATTAAAATAAAGATGATTAACTAAAATGAATGAGACAGCTGCAATTTGAGAGCAGAGGTTTTGAAGAGAAACTTTGAGAGGGGGAAAAGCAGCTAGGGAGCAAGTTTGAATGCCATTTACTAAAGCAGACGTGACCATATACAGAACAAGTCTTGACTACAACTGTCTTAAAAGAGGCCAAACAACTTCTGTGTGAGTACAAATACTGTGGGTAAAATAAAGTGGGAATAAATACATATAATTACATTAAAAAACACCCCCTGGAAAACAGTATATTCAAGCTGCTAAATAATAAACTGCTAAAATGTAGGAGAAGTGACATGCCAGTACTATGAACATGGATAAGAAACAGTCAAGCTTCTGATCTACGCTTAGTGCACAAGGTGACCCCAGGGTGCACGACGTAACAGTGGCTAGAAATAAATGATCTTGTCTCAAGTACATCACTGAGCTTATATCATTCATCTTTTCTAGTGATGGAAAAGCAAAATAATGGTTAGGACATGAGAGTGATAGTAACATTTGATTTTGATTGTTGATAGGAAAATCATGGAGGGGTCCAAGTTAATGTTTTATATTTGACTTCTTTTTACACAGAGACAACATTGAAGAGAAAATACTCTGTAATCAGAATTTATACTGATTTAGTGGTTCCCAGCCTTTTTGGCACCAGGAACTGGTTTCGTGGAAGACAGTTTTTCTATGGATGGGGCGGGGGGTGTGGTTTTGGAATGATTCAAGATTACATTTATTGTAGCCTGTATTTCCATTATTATCACATCAGCTCCACCTCAGATCAGCAGGCATTAGATCCCTGAGGTTGGGGACCCTTGGATATAACAACTTGTTTGTCACTTGAAAATTAAATAACATTGAAAAGAGGAAAATTGTTATTTTAAAATCGACAGTCATATATAAGCAAATGTATCTATAATATTATGGAATTATAAGAAATGCAAGAAGGCAAAGAAGCCCTCTGAATGGGTCTCACTGGGTTCCAGCCTTTGTTTGTAATGAGGCTGATTACACATACAAAGAAATTCATTCAAGGAATATGACTGAAAAAGTAGACAGTCAGTTCTAAATATATTCTACTGTCTATTAATAGCAGCCAATCTTACTCATGTTCTGTGGATTTCAAGGATTCCTGAAAAACCAACAAAATAAATTTAATTTTTAAATAGAATAGTAGCAACAATCTTACTGAGGATGAATAAATTCTTGAATCAAAAAGTTTGGGCATGGGTGTGAAACACTGAACTCGAAAACTCTGAGCATTTCCTCCCTTTCTTATTTTGGAGTCCAGAGATAAACAAGAGGTAGAAATGCAAAATTACTTTTATTTTGAAAAGCATATTCACTTGCAAGAGTTTCATTCCTTCCCCCCCCTTACCAAATCTTAAGATGGCCACTAAACTCTGATATTATTGAGGTCCGTTTTACTTAAAATGCTTAATTTAGAGTTTCTTAACCAAAAAGAATCCTTTTCAAGGAAAGTCCTGAAAATTAATCCTTTACAAAGCACTATGTGGATGAATATCACTGATTAACTATCATTTAAAGGATTACTTTTAATTTTAGAAGATATCACAACACAATTTAAAAAAAAATCTCGTTGAGATGAAACTCCTCAACAATTAAATATTTAATCAGTTTATAACACAAGAGAATGTTTAATCTGCATGATTTACCAATTAAAGACTGCACCCTGATGTGTCTTCAGCAACATGAGAGCTAAAACAAAATTGTCTCAGAGGGCCTCAAGATGGGCAATGCCCTGTAAAGGCACAAACGTTTACAGAGTTAGGTAGGTTTAGCATCTCTCCCAGACAACAGGATGCACTTCTGTTGATCCCTACCAGCCTCAGCATTTGGGATATTCTTGGACATTAGTAAGTGACCACAGAAGGTGCTCTTGTGACAATTACTGTGAGCATCAGTTTTGATTTCTGAAACATCACCACTTTTCAACCCAGAGACTCAAAGCTCTCTGGGAAAGTGTCCAGCCTCTCTGCTGACCCATGGGTACCTGGGGCTCACTCTGTGTTTCCTGAAACCTGACGGTGTGAGAAAAAACCTCATAACAGGCATTAAAAATGGGACTTGTGCTGCATGCTCAGTTGCATCTGACTCTCTGCAACCCTATGGACTATAGCCTGCCAGGCTTCTCCGTCCATGGGATTTTAAAGGCAACAGTACTGGAGTGGATTGCCATTCCCTTCTCCAAAAATGGAACTTGAGAATTAGAAAAGCATTGCCATGGTTTTACATTGGGATCAGACAAGTTGTAAATGGTTTTGATTTGCTAGCATTTTTTTAAACAGCTACTGACAATGCTTTATAAGTTGGAATAAGAGAGACTACCTATGAAGCAGAACTTTGCTGGTAAATCCATATTCTCTTCTGCTAGAGAACTTCCTTTAAATTTCTCTGACCCAGATAAGACACACTTTTTTAATGTGTCTTAAGGTAAATCCCTGGGTTGGAAAGATCCCCTAGAGAAGGAAATGGCAACCCACTCAAGTATTCTTGCCTGGAGAATCCCATGGATAGAGGAGCCTGGTGGGTTACAGTCCACAGGGTCGCAAAGAGTTGGACACGACTGAGTGACCAGTTTGTTTGTTTTGTTTTGAAGGTAAATTTAACATGTGAGATTTTTTTTCCCATTGGCTAAATTCAAAATACGATAATCACTAAGTTTAATTCTTTTCTTTTTTAAAAGTATAGTCAAAGCTATGGTTTTTCCAGTAGTCATGTATGGATGTCATTGGAAAAGATCCTGATTCTGGGAAAGATTGAAGGCAAAAAGGAGAAAGGGGTGGCAGAGGATGAGATGGTTAGATAGCATCTTGACTCACTGGACATGAATTTGAGCAAACTCCAGGAGATAGCAAAGGACAGGGAAGCCTGGCATGTTGTAGTACAAGGGGTGGCAAAGAGTCAGACATGACTTAGCGACTGAACAACAACAAAATAGTTGCTATATAATATTATATTAAGGCTTACCAGATGGCGCTAGTGTCAAAGAACTCTCCTGCTAATGGAAGAGACATAAGAGATGTGGGTTCAGTGCTTCGGTTGGGAAGATCCCTTGGAGGAGAACATGGCAATCCACTCTAGCATCCTTACCTAGAGAATCCCATTGACAGAGTAGCCTGGCAGGCTACACACCACAGCGTCGCAAAGAGTCAGACATGACTGAAGCGACTTAACACACACACAATATTGTATGTTACAGGTGTACAATGTAGTAACTTACAATTTTTAAAGGTTATATTACACTGAGGGAAGCCTGGCCTGCTGTTGTCTATGGGGTCACAAAGAGTCAGACATAACGTAACAACTGAACAACAACAGTTGCTATAAAATATTGGCTTTATTTCCTATGTTGTACAATATAAGCTATAAGAATATATTGTGCAATTCTGGGAATATTATATTCACATATAGATTTCAGTATGTGCACCATTTGACAAGCAAAGACAGCCTCCGTTTAAGATATTCTGGTCATTCTGAAAGACTTAACATGAATACAGAATATACGAGTTCCAACTATTTTTCTACCTGTAGGGTTCAGAACCATGGTGGGAGCTGTATAGAATATCAAATGACATTCCTTATGTAGAATCTCTTTTCTCCTTATCTACTGTAACTGCTACTGCTTCTTGCTTTCACCTGACCATCACAAAAGCACTTTAGAACTGTCTGCTACTCCGGGGTGCAAGACTCGGCATGCAAGCAACCCAGTAACTTTTGTCGCCACTGCTAATTAAAACTAATTTATTTAAAACCTGGAAGGGATTTCAGAAACCATCTGGAGTTCTAGACCAGCTTCTTCAGTTTACATGTGCTGTCTATACTGAGTTTCAGACAGGTGAAAGAACTTCTTGAAGTGCACTTATCCAGTCAATGGCAGAACTGTGGCTAGAACTCAGGTTTCTGGAGTCCTGGTCCAGTCCTCTTCCTCCAAACACTGTTTTATCATTTCAAATTCTGTAAATCTGAAGCTGCTGTTCAGTCACTGAGTCATGTCTGACTCTTTGAGCCCCATGGACTGTAGCACATCAGGCTTCCCTGTCCTTCACCATCTCCCAGCGCTTGCTCAAACTCATGTCCATTGAGTTGGAAGTATGGTAGGTGTAATATGGACTTTGAAACTAGAGTGACACAATTTCAAAGTCTGATTTAGTATGTAACAAGTCTTTTGTCATCTCTGGATGGGACATTTCTTAACCTGAAAATAAGGCTAAAATGGGAGTGACAGCATCTACCCATGTGGCTTCCCAGGTGGCGCTAGTGGTAAAGAACTCACTTGCAATGCAGGAGACAAAAGAGACACAGGTTCAATTCCTGGGTTGGGAAGATCCCATGGAGAAGGAAATGGCAACCCACTCCAGTATTCTTGTCGGAAGAATTCCATGGACAGAGGAGCCTGGTGGGCTACAGTACACAGGGTCACAAAGAGTCGAACATGACTGAAGTGACTTGGCAGGCACGCAAGCATCTACCCAGGTTAGAAATGATACAGGTCAAGAACCTAGCACATTTCCTGGTACATGGAGGTCTGGGAATAGCAGTGATGACAGGTAAGGCCACAATTATAATTTTGACACTTTGAAAAAATTAGGGATGTATTGGTTTGGCCAAGAAGTTCATTCAGTTTTAAGTACCAATAAAAGTCATATTTTTCATTTTCACGATGAACTTTACTGAAACAATGTATTCACTAACTGAACAACTTTTTGGCCCACCCAATACCTTAGTCAAATCCAGTACCTTCTATTAAATAGAGTGTTTGCCATATTTACTGAACACTTTTCTGAAGTTATTTCTGTTTAAAATAGAAAGTATTTTATAAGTTTAACTTATGGAGCAAAGCAAAATGTCTTGATATCTGTTCTGATATTAATCATGATCTTCAAATGATACCTTAGTTTTAATACTCCAAGATTTGACCTAAAAGTCTAAGATTATCCTATTTATGGCCTTTCAGATAATATATATTTTAGTCATCTCCCTCTTTCACACATTGAAGAAAGCAAAAAACTTCCATAGAGGCTAAAACAATAATCACAGCAATGCAGGATGCTCAGAAAGCAGGGTCATGGTGTGTGGCTGTGTGGGCTGCTCATGGGCAATGATAGGAGGTACCATTCTCCTTCATGGGTGAAGCCCCAAAACAGTGGACACAAATCTAGGGCAGTGCCCATCTTTTTGGACCTTAGTCACCAGTACAATTATTTAAACAGAACCCTAAGGTATTTAGTCAGAAATGTTAGTAACTATTATCAGGCTTCCCAGGTGGTGCTAGTGGTAAAGAACCTGCCAGCCAATGCAGGAGACACAAGAGGTTCGAGCCCCTAGTCAGGAAGATTCCCCCAGAGAAGGGAATGGCCGCCCACTCCAGTATTCTTGCCTGGGAAATCCCATGGACAGAGGAGCCTGGCGGGCTACAGTCCATTGGGTTGCAAAGAGTCAGACACGACTGAGCACATATCTCCCTTTGAATTAGGAACTATTAAGATGCTTCATTAATCAAAAAGATTTTAAAGCCAGGAACATCATGAGTAATTTATTATTACTCTTAGGACAAGTTTCACAGAATTTTCAGCAGTCTTTTCCATGCATGGGGCATCATGCAGAAAAAGATTCTTTAGTAAAACACCTGATTTCTTTTTTTTTTTCTGATTTCTTTTTTTAAAGTGTTGGTATTGGAGGCAGGATCAGTGCTTTGTAGAATAATTGATTTATATAGAAATATTAGTATGTATTCTAAAATGAAGCAAATTTCTTTTGGATAAAAAGCATATCCTTTGTAAGGAATTAAGCTCTCATACTATAATCCCTGTACTCTCATCTGGGTTGGTTAAAACCACTACATAGTGACACTGCTGTGTGCATGTGTGTGTGTGTGTGCGTGTGTGTGTGTGTGTGTACACATTTTCCTTTGCATCTGAAGGTGGGAGCCTCCATTCCCTTACTTACTCAGGAAACACTTTAATTGGAATAGCAAAAGTTTGTCACTGATGCCTGAATAAAATTGTTCCCTTCAATTTTTTATCTGTAATAGACTCAGGTTGCTAACAGTATTTATAGGGTCATTATTTTCAACTGCTTCTTGACACCTAACAATATTATTTTAAGCTCCAGCCAAGTGGATTTCCAATAATTATATAATGTCTCTCAGTAATGATTTGTTGCTTGAGATACACATTCTACTTTACCTTTCAACACATACTTGATAACCTCTCATTTACTAACTGTAATTGAGGCAAATTCAGTCTTGGCTAATTAGGGGCTCTTAGTACCCCCTCATCTATGTTATTCTTGATGACATGTCAATAGAATTAGAGTCTACTTTTTGTTTTTAATTATAGTAATACAAGTGTGCAACTTAAAAAATATTAGAATGTTTAAGGACATTGTAACTATTTTACAAATAACAAGTCCAATGTCCTACTGGGGATATTCAAAATGACAAAACCTTCACAACCAAAACAGAATGGTTTTTTGTTATGGGATCTTTTTAGAAGCAAATCCATAGCAATATCTGATGCTTAGGCATTGGAAGGAAAGTGCAATATACACCTATAGCCATGATAATAGAACAAGCACATCATTTTAATGTTGGCCTCCTGGCATCTACTTTAGTCAGCTCCCTTGGTTAATTGCTGCCATACAAAAGTCTCAAAAGAAGTTTGGTGAATGGAGGGGAGTTGAAGTGGGAAATATTTTTATGAAGAAAGAAATTCTACCTCTGTTACAAACTTAGGATGAGTTCTGTAGTAAAAAGGTCACCAAGACAAAAAATTGAAGATGTTAAGAAATATGTAACACACAGAGATACACACACACACACATGCGTAGTGGCCTATTTGGAGAATGACTCTACCATTTTTTCAACAGAGAAAATGTGCTTCCACTATACCAAGAAGAAACATAATGGGAATAACATCAACTCTTCTTTTCTAGTTCAACATTTTTGAAAATTACCACATAAGCGAAAAAAAAAAAAAAAAAGTAAAAGAGAACTTGGAAGTGAAACATATGCTCGTAAATACAGAGCAATACCAAATGGAAGCAGAAGTTGCTAATACGGTTTCAGTATTTTGTAAAAGAGCCAGCTGGATGGATGATAATTTTTCTACCCCTGCAGGGCATCAAAGCTTTTCGGAAATCATTCTCTTCACACATATTAACACTTAGCTTATTAAAACAGATGATACTTTTATTGTAAAACAGCCTGGGTAGAGGCTAGAAACATAAAATACGAAAGAGAAGGCTCATTTTGACCACCCAACCTGATAAACAACACACACTGACATGACAGACCATGGTGGGGAGGATGACGTAGCAAGACCTTCTGTAACTGCCACAGCTGAAGTGTCACCATGAAGCCCGTGAATTGTTGTTGTGAAAACATTTGCAGTAACTTGCATAATTAAATGAAACTGCCAGAAAAGCATTTCTAAAATGCAGAGAAGATGTACATAAATAAATACAGTTCAGAGCAAATATTACACTTCAGAATCAGCAATGGAATGGGTTATGCAAAGTTATGTCATCAGCAAAGTATCATTTCCTTTGAACTGACTGCTGCCTAATTACAAATAAGTGACAACATTGTTATTGAAATGGACTGCTCTCTTAGTCTCTTTTACAGATACTCACTGGATGAAACTCGTGGATCAAGGCATCTAAAACTACAACCTCCCCTTCCTAGGAGCTACCACGCCTTTGTGAAGACCTCCACGAGACAGGAGCAGCATTCTATCTGTTAGCAAACCTTAGTACCGGGAAACAAGATGAAAAGGCACAGTAACAGGACAGTAGCAGATATCTGGCTTTACTGTGACTTATTTGTTTCCATGAAGAATATCATATTGACTTCAGAAAAACTTTTACAGTAGGGGCCAAAAACATTACAGTATGATTCTGTTTATGGATTGCGGCAAAGGCAACTGATGTAAGCTGTACACAACGGTAAACTGGATATCATCTTGCTTGCTAAAATGAACCTTCGAATGATTTTGAGACTCTCATTCTAATAGTGACAGTTTTCAAGTATAGAAAAAAAAAACCCATTAAGACTTCTGTCAGCAGTCAAAGAAAAAACAATAAACTATTAGCTGTGTGGAAGGGAAAAAAAGAAAAGAAAGAGTGATTTGCAGACACACTCTCAAAATGCAACTTTTCCCTTCACAGTACATCCACAATGCCAGCTGGCTCTGGAAGAGTAGCTACTTACATCGAACAACTTTTCTATGTACATTTCCTCATTGACCTTTTCTCGAAGAATGTCTTGATTTTGCCGAACAAACATAATATAGGTATCTGCCAGATCCATCCCTGGTTTCTGTTGTGAGGAAAAAGCACGGGGAATAGAACAATCTTAGGTTTTGATTGTGAAAATTTATTTAATCACCACCCTAGGAAATCATTCATTATATTATTTCAAAAGTTACACTAGAAAAATATGCTTAAGATCAACAATTGTCGTTGTTCAGTTGCCTAGTCGTGTCTGACTCTCTGTGACCCTATGGACTGCAGCACGCAAGGCCTCTCTGTCCCTCACCATCTCCTGAAATTTGCCCAAGTTCATGCCCACTGCATCAGTAACAAAAAAAAAGATCAACAATGGACACCTTCAAATTCCATAATTAAAGTATTAAATAAAAGTTTATCACTGAGGTCTATAAGTTCAGGTCATAGTTATTGTTCATTTAAAAGACTAGAAATATGTGGTTGTAAGATAGTAGATACCTTTTTAAAAAAGTGCCTACCTTACAAAGCCAATATGCTGAGTATAAATGAATAAATTTTTCAAAAAATTCCCATATGCAATAATCATTTCTTAATTGCAACTACAATTTCTTTTTCATCATTTTTGGCTGGTTTATCCATATATATATATATTTCAAAAATGTTAGCTTTCCTCGGGTTGCCTTCCTCAACTACTATGGGTGTTCAAGGAATACAAAATAAGTTTTCTTATTAGGAAGATATTGAACAAAAAACATTTAATGCATTACAAAGTGAAATGCAAATCAAAATACTGTGGGTTATCCATTGCTTCTGCTCATCTATATTTATCAATACTACCTCAAGGACTTATATTATTTTAGAAATGCGATAAGACTATGGATGAACTAGTCTCCTATGAAGAGCCAAAGGTGTGGGCTAGCTAACTTTCCAAAGTTATCCAACATTTTACATCTTCTAATGTTAGATGAGACAGGGCAGTTAATAAAAATCCTCCTTGCTATGGAATCTACAAAATCTGCACAAGGAGGGGATAAAACTCTGAATGGTTCCTTAAGAGTATTCCTTCTAAACTTATCTTTAGTTCTTTATTGAGTTTCATATAGCTTGACTAGATGATTTGTATACTCTATACCTGGAGTTGATTCATAGTCTGTACTGAGTTATTCACTTAATTAGAATAGGGTAATAATATGATGAAATGGTAAAACTGATGCCCAAATGAGTCAGTCAGTCGTGCATCATTTCATATCTGTAGGATGCACTTATATAAGCCATTAATGGACTCTTCACAAAAGTAAATAACATAAGGAAATCTGGGGAAAGAGGATGTGAATCATTTAACTATTCAGGAAGATCCCCTAGAGAAGGAAATGGCAAACCACTCCAGTATCCTTGCCTGGAAAATCCCATGGATAGAGGAACCTGGTGGGCTGCAGTTCATGGGGTTGCAAAGAGCTGCGCATGACTGAGCGACTAACACACTGCAGGAAAGACAAGATACACCTCTGAGTGGTGTTAGGACAGTGGCCATGCCTTCTCCTTAAATGAAAGACACACAGTTCTTATCACTTCTCTTTTTGTGGGGAGGAATAATAGTTTATATACAATGATAAAACTGCCCATCTCTTAACCAGTGCACAGTGCAGACACTGGCATACCTCATTAATAAAAATTAATTTGACTTTTTGCTAACGAAGTTATTTCTGGGCAATGAAAATCCCAGGAAGTACTTACTGTTCTTAGACTAAAGGGAAATTTATATCACATACACTGAAGGATACTTTCAAACATAACCTTGATATAACAAAATTCACGACTAGTTATAACAGGAAACAATTATTTATATAAACATCTTAATTGATCTTTCCTTCAAGAGCATTCCTACACAATGCAGAATATATATATCAAACTTACCAAACTCATTTTGCTGTTTTTCTACATAACTCTCATCAGCAATGTTTGAAAGTTTAAATAATTACAAGGATACTCAAGAGAAACCTAAGCGATTTTCTTCTTTGGGGCAAGTGGTGGTATACTGAGATTTCCAGTGAAAAGGTAGGGTAATTTGTATAAGATTATTAGCTACTATTAACAGATGAAGCCCGTAAGATAAGGATTTCTCTCCGTGTTTCTCAAACTTTGTCAAAACACTAAAAATGAGTGCATTCAGAAAACATACTGCTGCAGAATGAAAATGACAGAATTATTTTCTATGTATGATAACAAGTCAGCTCCACCTGTGAGTTTCAGTCAAGTGCTTGGAAAGAAAAGGCTATGATATGTATAATACCAAGGCAGCAGGGTTTTGCCCAGCTGGACTGAGAGTCAAAGAATAAACACATGAGAGGCTTGCCTCCTCCACCATTTCTCTTCACCCCACCCCATTTTTATTTCTGCCTTTCAAAAGAGGAGTATGCTTATAAATTTATACTAATTAAACACTGGACCCATCAGACTCACTGGAAACTGAGTTATAGCCAGGTGAAATGGAGAATGATGCCTTTATACACCTGCCACAGACTCGGAAGGTAATTTTCTGTTTCCTTGATCACTTTTAAGATAACATTAGACATCATGAAACATTGTCCAGGAAAAACGTTATCTTTCGCCACCTTAAACTAACAAACACTTTACAATTTAAGCCTAAAAGGAAACTCTGCGTTGTTCCCTTTGGCAGACCCAAGGGCTTAATACTGAAATGTGTAAGCTGAGACAATTCTACAACTAAGAAAATTAGAATCCCTGGTTGGGGGTGTGAAGTAAGGCTCATTTAAGTTTATTTCAACAAATTAAGTGTCGTCTTTTTCTTTTTGAAATTACACTTTCTCCCCTTTGGCAAATTAAGCTCCGCTTGCCTAGTAAACAAAACCTACAATTTTTACATTCCTCATTAGCATTATTTCTTCCTCTATCTTTGAGCTGTTTACCTATTCTTGAAACTGTGACATACACGAATTTCACACCTAGTGAATATATTTTCATGTAGCTTGTGGCATGAGACTATAATCATTAAAAGAATATACACAAGTAAGAATAACTGCAACAGCTGGTGACATTTACCAATTAGAATTATAGTTCTTTAAAACACTTTATCGTTCCTTTGGTGTATGAAGGGTAATTATCTCTGATAAATTGCTGAAAAAGATATAATTTTCCTTTTAAACAGTTTCTACTTACAGTACAAATGTGTTTGGATAGAAGACATTATCACTGGTTCAGTGCTCCTTTGTGCTAAGACTCTTGCTTTATGGCAGTAAAATTTACATACTTTGGAAGTCACTGTGTCTCATTCCATTAATACATATTATCTTATTAGGAAAAAAGTTTAGTCAGAAAACAAAAACTGAACACACTTGGTTCAGTTTTCATTTTCTGGTGTGTAAATGAAAGGCATGCATGTGACTGCATCAGCCAGACAGAAAATTGCTACGCATTTTGGTGCAAGTGGGTGTCCTCAATCTTATCAAAGGAACAGCTGGTTCAACTTCAACAACTGCAGATTTGGATGAGTTTTTATGAAGAATATTACATTCTAGAGAAGTACACTTAGAAATGCTTTCTACATCTGTAATTATCAGTTCAGT
The DNA here is from genome assembly GCF_019320065.1 of Cervus canadensis. Classification (NCBI taxonomy): domain Eukaryota; kingdom Metazoa; phylum Chordata; class Mammalia; order Artiodactyla; family Cervidae; genus Cervus; species Cervus canadensis. The sequence continues at coordinate 82,146,410 of NC_057388.1, forward strand.
CGCTCAGTCGTGTCTGACTCTTTGCGACCCCATCGACTGCAGCACACCAGGCTTCCTTGTCCATCACCAATTCCCAGAGCTTGTTCAAACTCTTGTCCATCGAGTCAGTGATGCCATCCAACCATCTCATCCTCTGTCGTCCCCTTCTCCTCCTGCCTTCAATCTTTCCCAGCAGCAGGGTCTTTTCCAATGAGTCAGTTCTTTGCATCAGGTGGCCAATGTATTGGAGTTCCAGCTTCAGCATCAGTCCTTCCAGTAACACCCAGGACTGATCTCCTTTAGGATGGACTGGTTGGATCTCCTTGCAGACCAAGGGACTCTCAAAAGTCTTCTCCAACACCACAGTTCAAAAGCATCCTTTGGCACTCAGCTTTCTTTATAGTTAAACTCTCACATCCATACATGACTACTAGAAAAATCATAGCTTTGACTAGATGGACCTTTGTTGGCAAAGTAATTTGTAATTACAGTTTTCTTAACAAAGGAGAAAATAACTATTAAAGAACACATAGTAAGCACATGCGTGTTAAGTTGCTTCAGTTGGTTCCAACTGTTTGTGACCCTATGGATTATAGCCCACCAGGCTCTTCTGTCCATGGGATTCTTCAGGCAAGAATACTGGGTGGGTTGCCATGCCCTCCTCCAGGCAGTCTTCCTGACTCAGGGATCTAACCTGTGTCTCATGTCTTGCATTTGTAGGAGGGTTCTTTACCACTAGCACCATCTGGGAAGCCCTATAACAAGCACATTATGTATAAAATACTGGGTCTCCTGCATTGCAGCAGATTCTTTACTGTCTGAGGCACCAGGAAAGCCTTAAATACTCCTAAAAGAGAGTCAATGTTGTTTTCCATTCTCTATTCAAACCTTTGAGATCCTCAGTTCACTAAGCACTAACTTCTCCATCTTGCTCTTTAGGGTAGTAATCTCTAAATCAAAATAAGACTTCCTGGATTACTTCTAAATTGATTCAGAAAAGAACAGAATGTGGCTAATGAAATGACAGTAAAAGGTAAAACATCTAAAAAATTCCCCCAGGGGCATAAAGAAATCAATACACATGGAAGGGAATAGAGTATCGAAAGGTGAGTTCCTCTGACTTGGGCCGCATCAGAAACAGAATACACCAGCGAGTGAATGCGTTTAAGTAAGGGTGCAGACTCCAGCAAATTTTCTTCCAGCGTTAATCACTAGTTGACTTAGTGAGATGAACACGCCGTTCAAAAAGAGAAAGAAAAAAATTCCTCGTTAATTATATACTACAAATGCTTACTTCCTGCTGCTGCACCTAATTCCACAGGTGCAAGTCTTTACTTTCCTCATTCATGGGTAGGTGGGTGCAGTGCTGAGGACATTTTTCACAGCTACACATTTCGATACAGAAGAAGCCGCTTAACCTTCCACGGAAGGTTAACAATACACTATGCAAACACTGTCATGGTGTCTATTTAACAAGGAGACAAATTTTTAAATATACTATTTCCGTCTCAAAGATTAATAGAAGCTACAGTCTAATTGACTTCATTTGAAAGTGCACATCTCATAACCTAGCCTGCCTTGAAGAAACAATCAAGAGTGGAACTCTGATATCTTGATTTATGATAATCTGTGTGCTTCAGAAGTGAAATATCTGCACCTGGTCATTATTTTTATTTGCAAGAAAAATGGATCTTCTGAGATTTAAAACAATAGCTGCTGCTGCTAAGTCGCTTCAGCATGTCTCTTCAATTTGAAGTTGTGGTAGGAAAAATTTACATTTCCACTCTGGCATTTCAGATTCAGGAAAACTCTATGATTGATCATCAGAGAACATAGGACCTAACTGTACAAACACACAACTTATCTGAGGTACCTTTAATAACAACATATTTTTTCTTTTATTGTTTAATATGTTCCTTATTAGTTCGGAATTTATGCAGCAATTTCTATGTTTTATATTTGAGTGAAAATGTTCTTAAAATTAAGTTTCTCAAAAGTATTTGGAGTAGTTTAAGAAGTTACATACACTCAAATACTTAAAGTTAAAAAAAAAGTTTTGAGTATAGGTGTGATGATTGTATGTAAAACATATATACACTTTTTTAAACCAAATTTTCCAAAAACTAAAGTAATTATATTGTATTCACACATAGAAAATCAAAAAGAAAGAAACTGAATGAAGGCCTTCAAATTAGACTTATTCCAACTTAAATATAAGCCCAGGATGAAGACTAATTCATAAAAAGGGGGAGAAGAAATGTAAATAATGGAAAAGCCGTAAGGATATAAAATTTTCAAGATTTTCTAATAACAGTTTATCTAGGTTTTTAAATCAAATTATTTCCAGCAGCAGCCACAGATACCTCTTCCTTTGTTAAATGTAGAGCTATTCAAAATTCTATTAATTCACACTATAATGCATTTTGAATCCAAATTAGGAAGTAGAAAATTCTGAATTAGATAATGGCATGCACATCCATTTGAAAACATCTCTCGGACTTGGAGCATGTAACATGTGTGTTTTAAGTATGTAATTTCATTCAGTCCCACATTCTAAGGGATAGGGTTCCATTACTCCAGAATTCTTGCTCTGGATAAGAGTCTTCTGTTTGCTCCCTGTAAGCACAGTCAGTAAAAAAGCAGATTCCTACCACAATGCTGCAAGAATATCTTACATCAGAATCCGCTATAATTAACGCTCCTATAGTGTATGCAGTCATATTGTTCAAATTCTTAAAATTCACCCGAAAGCTTCACACTATTCCTTCTAAATAGTGACATATTTTATGTGTTCATTGATTTAAGTGCTAGCACGTTTAAACATTTTTGTTGTATCGTGGCAGAAAACCTTCCAAAGAGGAGGTGATTTTAAATATTAAAAGGAATATTGAATAGTAATTTAAAATAATAGCCTAAAGTACTCAAGGAAAAGAGGCAGGTTGATTTTCAACTGAGACTTATGGGCTTAATTTTCATCTTACTATGACTTACCCACTTGAGCTCATGAGCATATAGTATCTCTCTTGCTATTTCTGATCTATAAGATCACTAACGTCTCAAGAGTTTTGACGATTAGCTGCTGATACAGAGAGGAAAGTGATAACATGTATGTCACACACTAGCTTTATAATATTATTTTCATTATTATATATACTCAATATTATAATATTTCATTATTATGAGTAATTAGGGTGACTAGGAAGAAATTAAATCTCCCATTTATAATACTGCTGTAACCTTCCCCTGTCTATCTATAGTTGCTATGATGTCAACTATAGAAACTACACTGAGGACTTGAAGACTAAACTTTAAATGCTGTGGGTATTATTTCATTTCGCCTTTAAAATTCAGATTGCCTGGGGTTGTGTTATTTGGCGCTAATTTGGAACCTTTCAGATTTTGGCCTAAAGGACACATGAGGATGCTAGAATGTCAGGGTCTGGAGGCAGTTCATGGATTACCCTTCTGTAAGAGGAATGAGACAGACAAGAAAACGAAAGAAATAAAGATGAAAGAAGCAAAGCACTCTTCTAGGAAGCACAGAAGGCAACCTCGCCTGCTCCTATAACGGCGAGACTCTCAGCTTGGTCCGGGTGTGATCTGCCTCTGCAGGTGAACACGTCCCAGTGGGCACGCGCACCATTCCCCATGTTCTGCCTGGCTCTCCCTCTGACGTAAAGCACCGGCTGTTCCAGCGGCCTCATCTGGGTAACAAACAATGTCTGAACAAAGGAAGGAGGAAAAACACCTCTTGTCACTGAACTGACTGGCTATACTTTGAAAAGTCATCACTGGCACATGCAAGGTGCTTGAGAGTCTAAAATAAAAGGAGAATAAATGAAAAGCAATCTAATGTTTTTCACCCTGTGGAAAACAAAATGGTTTTTCTTTTGGAAAATGGTCATGCTCTGAAGCAGAGGGTGCAGGGCAATGTATGGTGCGGGGAGCATCATTCCAGGTAGAAGCGAAGACAATCCTATTTACATGAACAGTGTGTGACATTTATAAAGCACATACTATATGCTTTTATTATTTTTATAATGTATATTTTTATTATTTTTATAAACAAATATGTACTTTTATTATTATTTAATATTATCCACATTAATATGTGCATCAAATCCTCAAAAGAAACCAGTGAAGGAGACAGCCCAGGGAATGACACCACTGTCGTCACTGCCCAGGTGGGAAGCCCAGGGGTCAGACTGCCAGTAAGGGGCAGAGGTGGGACTTGAACTGAGATCCCGGACTCCACACCAAGCCTGTCCAGTAGAGTATGCTGCGTGCTCAGTCGCTCACTCATGGGCCACTCTTTGCAACCCCATGGACTGTAGCCCACTAGGCTCCTTTGTCCATGCGACTTCCCAGGCAAGAACACTGGAGTGGGTTGCATTTCCTTCGCCAGGGAATCGTCCCAACCCAAGGATCGAACCCATGTCTCTTCTGTTTCCTGCATTGACAGGTAGGTTCTTTACCACTAGCACCACCTGGGAAGCCCCCACAGTACAGAGCTGAATTCAAGTCACACTGTGGAGAACGGGAAGGTTAGAAATCTTCGGCAAGTGTTATAACAGAGAGAGAACGTTTGAGAGAACTGTTAATGAAGACAGGAAAAAGATAAGCCATCTCCACCTTCTCAGGGAGGACCACCAGGGTCAGGCGGCAGCGCTAAGCAGCCGATCCAGGGGGAGTGTCCTTGTCCTTGGTCGCCGTCAACCTCATCTTGTCCTCCAGGTCTCTTTAGCTGTGTCACCTCACTGACTAGTGCAGAGGTCACATGTGATGTGTGTAATAACCTGCAATAGGCATTGTTCACATACACACCCACACCAAAATGCCCTATAACTTAACGGCCTGTAAAACAAAATTGCAGAATTGGAGTTGGAAAGGGCTTTTACAAAAAATCTATTTGGTTCCATCCGATCTCTGCTGTGGCAGGTGGGGTCTTCATTGCAGTGTGCGGACCCTCTAGTTGTGATGCGTGGGCTCACTTGCTGTGAGGCACGTGGGATCTCAGTTTCCTAACCTGGAATCGAACCTGTGTCTTTTGCATTGCCAGGCAGATTCTCAGCCTCTGGACCATTAAAGAAGCCCCAGAAAGGGCTTTTAAATGTCCCTTTAAATGTTAAGTGTCATCTGGTTATTTTCCCCACATAATTCAGCCATCTGCAGTACCACATCTGGTAAAAGAGTGGAGTAACTGCTACTATACTATATCACCCTTGTAAAGAATTTTAGTTTCTTTTTTTGTTCTTAATACACTGACTTCAGTTCTGCCTCCCACTGGGTTTTAGTTACTGATCCTTGTTCTGTCCTCTTGACTGGATAAATATTAAGGCTTCCTCTTCTGTAAAATGGGAACTCCATATATTAAAGAGCACTCTCTTGTCTCTTAGGTTTTTCCTCCCTCAAGAGTAATATCCTGATTCCCCCCTCTTTTTTTTCTTTATAAGCCATTATTTCCAGATTCCCTTAACTATGCTGGCTGCTCTCTACAATAGGAGGTAAACTAAAAAGTATATGTTGGTTTTAAAAGACTATTGATAGATTTGCCACATTAATAGATGTGAACAAGATAGTATAGAACAGAATGATTATTTTTTTAGAATCTGGATACTAGATTTACTATAATCAATAATAATGTTGTATAATGACAGCTAACACTTATCGATCACTAATTTCATTCTAGGAATCTTGAAAAGTGCTTAACATATTTGCAACAAGCCTAGAAGTGGTATAATTCTATTTCCCTTTGATAAAATAATTGATGTTCACACAGGTATATGTGTGCTACATGTTTAGACACTCGGTCATGTTTGATTCTTTTGCAACCCCATGGACTATAATCCGCCAGGCTCCTCAGTCTATGGAATTTTTCAGGCAATACTGGAGTGGGTTGCCATTTCTTCCTCCAGAGGATCTTCCCGACACAGGGATCGAACTGGGTCTCTCGTGTCTCCTGCATTGGCAGGTGGATTCTTTACCACTGCACCATCTGGGAAGCCCACACACAGGTATATGCCTATTTCCAAACTCATCTAATTATAAACACTAAATATGTGCAGTTTTTAATATATCAGTTATGCCTCAATAAAGCTGTAAAAAAAAAAGAAACTGATGCTCAAGATTATACAGATACTGAGCAAAGTGGTGGAGCAAAGGTTGAAAGTGAGGCAGTCTGGCTCCTGAGTTTGGTTTATACCTTCTCTGCTGTGTTCCCTCCACAGGTCCACACTACCTCGTGGTTTTGTTTTCAGTAGCTACCTTACATTATGGTCTCATACACATTCTCATCCTATTTTCTAACACATATTGCTATCAGCTACATCTTCCCAACCTTATAGGGAGGCAATATGTCTTTGAGGGGGGGGTTAGTTTTAATATACTACCTAAATTTTTTTTAATTAAAAAAATTTTTATTGGCATAATAGGGACACAGATGTAGAGAATAAATGTTATGGACACCAAGGTGGGTGGATAGGTGGGGTGGGATGAATTGGGAGAGTGGGAATGACATATTTATACTATTATGTATAAAAGAGCTAACTCCTTCTCCAGGGGATCTTTCCAATCCAGGGATTGAACCCAGGTCTCCCCACTGCAGGTGGATTCTTTACCAGCTGAGCCACGAAGGGTGCTCAAGAATACTGGAGTGGCTGGCCTATCCCTTCTCCAGGGGATCTTCCTGACCCAGGAATTGAAAAGGGGTCGCGTGCATTGCAGGCAGATTCTTTACCAACTGAGCCATCAGGAAAACCCAACTAATGATAACCTACTGTACAGCACAGGGAACTCTACCCAATGCTCTGTGGTGACCTAAAGGGAAGTCGCTCAGTCGTGTCCGACTCTGCGACCCCGTGGACTGTAGCCTACTAGGCTCCTCCGTCCATGGGATTTTCCAGGCAAGAGTACTGGAGTGGGTTGCCATTTCCTTCTCCTGTGGTGACCTAAAGGGGAAGGAAATATAAAAAAGAGGGGAGATAGGTCTACATATAGCTGATTCACTTTGCTATACAGCAAGAAACGAACATGACATTAATATACTACTTTAACTCTACTGAATGTTTGGTTTGGGCCTGGTGTTCCCATCTGTGAAGCTAAGGTGAATGTTTTCATGCTGGCCCTGTTTTCCCTCCCCGTCTCTCAGGACTGAGTTCCTTTCAGCTAAGTTACTGTTAGGATGAACAGACTCATTCTCTCCAGGTCTTGCTTTTCTTTAATGTCTGAGGTTTTTGCCACCATGAACACACCAAGGTTCAATAATGGAGCCTTGAACTGTGTAACTATGACAGGAACTTGTCTCCAGATTGGTGGTTGGGTGGTTTAGTCATTAAGTCGTGTCCGACTCTTGCAATCCCATGGACTGTAGCCTGCCAGGCTCCTCTGTCTATGGAGTTCTCCAAGCGAGAATACTGGAGTGGGTTGCCATTTCCTTCTCCAGAGGATCTTCCCCACCCAGGAATCAAAACCCGGGTATCCTGCATTGAAGGAAGATTCTTTACTGACTGAGCTATGAGGGAAACCCCTTGTCTCCAGATGAGGGCTATTTAATCAAGAAAAAAAATCTATCAAACCGTCTGAAGGTCACTCTTTATCACCTTGACTAGGAAGACATCATGGGAGGCCCTACCAGCTTCTTTGCTAAGATGCATGAGATAACAAAGTTTCTTTTTGTTCAGGAACATTTTAATGACTTTTCTCTTATGTATGATATGTTTTCTTTTATAAAGAAGTATCATGAAAGTACAAAGATACATAAGACTATGTTCATAACATGCTATATTTAAGTGACTAGATTTGAATCATTTTCTGTTATTGACACTTATACATCTTTAGTTGTGCTATAATTATAAGGTATACCAGATAATCAATTATGTTCCAGGAACATGAATTCCTTCTTCTCTTTTGCATTAGGAATACCACTTAATTGTATGGATATACCACTTCTTGTTTATCCATAGGCTGGACTGAAAGACATTTTGGTTGCTTTCAATTTTTGGTGATTATGAATAAAGCTGCTATGAACATTTTTGCAGGTTTCATTGTGGACATATATTTTCAGATCAGTTGAATAAATACCTAGGAGTGTAATCAGTGGGTTGCTAAAGCCTATATTTAGGTTTGTAAGAAACTGCCAAATAGTCTCCCAAAGTGGCTGTACAATTTTGCATTTCCACCAGCAATGAATGAGAATTCCTCTTGCACTGGATCGTTGTCAACATTTTGCTATTAACAGTGTTAAATTTTAGCCATACCAATAGGTGTGTAATAGTATCTCATTGTTTTAATTTTTATTTCTCAAATGACAAATGATATTGAGCACCTTTTTATGTGCCTATTTGATACCTATATGTCTTCACTGTAGTATCTGTTCTGATCTTTTGCCCATTTTTTTAATTGTGCTGTTTGTTTTCTTATCCTTGAGTGTTAAGAGTTGTCTGCACATTTTGGATAAAGTCCTTGAGCAAATATGTCTGTAGCTTGTCTTTTTACTTCCTTTAAAGTGCAGAGTGCTGTGTGTGCTTAGTTGCATCTGATTTTTTGTGACCCCCATGGACTGAAGCCCGCCAGGCTCCTCTGTCGATGGGGGTTCTCCAGGCAAGAATACGGGAGTGTGCCGGCATGCCCTCCTCCAGGGGATCTTCCCACCCCAGGTCTCTCGCATTGCAGGCAGATTCTTTACCATCTGAGCCACCTATTAATTCCAACTTACAATGTTTCTCTTTCATGGATGTTTTGGGGTTTGTATCTAAACTTAAGGTAGTATTTTCTCTTATGTTTTCTTCCAGAAGTTTTATAGCTTGCATTTCACAAGTAGGTTTTTAAATCAGTTGTAAGTTAATTTTTGTGAAAGGTAAGCCACTGTTCTTTTTTCTCATAAAGTTCTCTGTAAAAGATTGCTTCGGAGAGGTATCTTGCTGGAGTTTTAGCATTAAAAAAATAGTAACAGCCAACAGCATCTCATAATTTTTGAAATTAAATTTTACTTCCAGATCTAAGGGAGAAACTCTAGCAATCTACCATGGTCACACCACATCTATGGTTTAGTATGCTTTGCTGTGTGTGGCAACTTGATATAATAGTGACATTAGTAAGTTGGAATTCATTAGAGAGTGACTGGTATGGTAAAGAGTCTGAGCACAATTGCTATGGCTGTTTTCATGATATGTCTATCATGAAACTGAGTCAGTTGGAACTGAGAACTGAGTCACTGGAAAAGACCCTGATGCTGGGCAAGATTGAGGGCAGGAGAAAGGGATGACAGAGGATGAGATGGTTGGATGGAATCACCGACTCGATGGACATGAGTTTGAGTAAGCTCTGGGAGCTGGTAATGGACAGAGAAGCCTGGTGTGCTGCAGATCATGGAGTCGCAAAGAGTCAGACACGACTGAGCGACTGAACTGAACTATTTCTCTATCTCTTTTATTCCTAGACACTGAACAGCTTGCAGGCAGGACATATATATATTTTCATTGTAGCCCAGAGTCTAGCACTTAGTGATTATTAAATAAGATTTATTCAACAAATTTAGTGAAAAAGTTGAGGATGTTTAATGTAGAAAATAAGAATTCCTTAGACAACAAATCCTTTTGAATAGCCATCATATCTCTTGGGAAGAGGATGCATGATAATTATCACCAAATATCTGAAGGGCTATCATGCAGAAAAGGAATTAGAACCAAGATAGAAATCACAGAGGTACAGAATTTCAACTCGTTACACATAAGAGGAAGCTGCCTTATGGTGAGCCTACAATCACTAAAAAAATTAAAAGAGCTTGACTGAATCTTTTTGAGGGCTATCAGGAGAGGGGGCTTCTGCATCAGAAGGAGCATGAATGAACCACTTTCCGTATCTTTCAACGATGAAGCTCTATGGGCTCTAACAGATCTAGTACAGAGTCAAATTAAGAATTGCAAAAGCCCTAAGAACAGAAATAATTGCGGTGTTCCATTCCATTTGTATTTAATAATTCAAAATTAGAAACAAAATCTATATTATAAAGTACTCATTAAGAACAATAAAGTCCATATGTTCCCATGATGACTTGTCCTTTTCTTCTTCAGACAGCAAATATAAACTATTCCCCCTTACTGCTTCCTTTCTCTCTTTTGAGAGGCTCCTTTGCAGGATCACACACATGTGATTAATTCTGCTTATTGCCCAGTACTGATTTTCTGATTCTAATACAAGACAAAGAGTATGCCAAAACTTCTTTGGGAATTATTTGTAAAACTAAAAACAAACAAAACCTACTCCCAAGAAACCCTAGGCAAAGATAGGAAAGTCCATAGCCTTTTCATTTCAAATGTTCATTTTTAATAACTATAGCATCAGTAAATCTGGGGACTGTCGAATCCACAGTATAAAATGAAGTCATGCAATTTAAAAATAAGGGCCACCTACAACAGATATACAAAGCTTGCCAGCACTAAAAGTGCTAACATTTATAATAATGACCTAGAGATGGTAATGCTATTCAAGCACAGCCTGAATTAAAGATGAGATGACTTATATTCCACTTAGTTTTAAATTTTATGGTTTTTTTTTCCATTGTGCTCTAACTCTTTGATATACATGCCAAGACACATGATTCAACAGACTATCAGAGGCCTTGATCATATATACGTGATAATGGAATTTAAGGCAAAAACTTTGTTAATGATTGTCAACTTACAAATGCTGTACTAACTTATTGATTATATTTATCACGTAAATTTTTTTTTCCTTGTAGCTAAGTAAGTTTCATAGTTTCCTCTCTTAATTTTTGAACAAATTTACAGGTTATGCATTATTTCCCAAGAATTCTGTGAAAAACCAAATGATAAGTAAGTCAACACTGATTTGTTTATAACACTTCTGTATTTAGAAAACTAGTCCTCTGATTTAACTGATTCCTCTTGTTTGTTACTTAAACTCCTATAAGACACCTGTTAGAGCCTTCATGGAAAGGGAAGGAGAGTGAATTTTTTTCTATAAATAATGTGAGGCATTTTCTCCCTGATCCTGGAGCTACCCCCTGAGCTGGTAAATTCTCATGATGAACTGACCTCCATAAGAGTCCCCAAGTTGCAACAGGAAAAGTACAGTGAAATAACCTTGTCAGGTTTTGCTATGAGGGCTGGCCCTCACTTAAGAAAAATAAACTGCTCCCTGAGGGAATCACACTGGTTTAAAGATTTGAAATAAACCCATGGTGAACCATAGATACATTTTTAGAAGAATTATATATAGTTTTTAAAAGCAAATAAAAAATACTTACTGGAACATCAACATATTTTGCAGCTGCTTTCACCTTAAGTGGAAAAGAGATAATTATGAGAATTGTTTTCTTAACTGATAAGTACTATGACAGCAGTCAAAAGAGAGAGGAGAACTCATTCAAAATACTCACAGTGAATGACAGGATGGATGAAAAGAAAGTGCCTTCATCATATCTTGAGAGCTTAGACAACACCCCTTCCAGCACTGAAACAAACTAGAACACAGTTTATGGTTGAGTATTTAGGGTAGGACTGTGCACACAAACGCATAACAGGGCAAACAATTCCTGGACCAACTTCTTCTTTTTGGCACAAAAACCCAAAATGTACAAACTCACACCTAAGAGGTTGGCTTATGATGTTTATTCTCTTATTTTGAAGATGAACTCTAAGGTCCTTTCACTTTTCAGGAAATAATATGTACATTTTTAAAGACAAAAGAACAATGTATAATAGGAGTCTGGTTACTATGTGTGAGATAATTTAAACCACTTAGTAAATAACTTTAAATCCCTGAGACTATTCCTTAAAATAACTTTCAACTCCAGTATAGATAAGTTCTCATCACAAGGAAAAATATTATAACTATGAATGGGGATGGATGAGGTTAAGCAGACTTATTTTGGTGACCATTTTGAAATTCATACAGGTATCAAATCATTATATTGTATACCTGCAACTAATACAGTGTTGCAGGTCAATAACACCTCAAGAAAAAAATACAGATGTCTAGAAGCAACAATGGTCAAGTGTTCAAATCCCATTCTATCATATATCACTTGACCATTCCCCAACTTTTTCTAATCACAGAAGAGGCTGAATGAAAAAGAGAACAGATAATGAAAAGGAGGTGCAACATCTGAGGCTCTTGTAACACTAAAATGAAGTCTGATACTTTAGCTAGCGAGTATTCACCAAGCAGCTCCAACTGGGACACGTAAGGATCACCCCAGCTTTCAGAAGCTTACAAAGCAATCAGGAGCTCAAACAGAGACACACATGTCAGGGTACAATGGAAAGAGCACCAGACTGAGCTGATTCTGTTACTGACTACTATGTGGGGTCCAGACAACCAGTGCACCAGTTCCCCCATCAGTCAAACAGTGTGTTTGTGTTGGGGGAGTAGTATGGAATTTAAACTGTCTTAAGAGTTCTACCTTTCTAAACTTTTAGTTTCTATGAAATGAAAATTAAGATATATATACATAATGTAATTTAAAATGTGGAGCATTTTATTTCATTGAGTGGGAACATTAAGATCTGGCATGAAGATAAAGAAGAGATGTTAATAAGTATCTACTATCCTACATCTTTCCTTTTTAGAACTAAAATAATATGCACTATTGAAAAATTATACTTTCCCAAAGGGAAAATACTGACAAGGTTTTTTAAATACGAAAAGGGAAATTAATGAAGGCTGGTTTTTGTTCACATAGCAGCTTCTTCAACAAAGTGATAATAGTTCCAGGGACACAGCTTATTGGTCTCTGGTGACCAGGGAGCTCACTGAGAGTGCACAGGAGATACTCTTTTCTCTATGGCTGGTCAATTACTGCAAAATAGTTTATGCAAAAGAAACAAAAACTTCCCTATAGGTTTCTCCATCACATCATTTGCGACATGATGTAAGAACACAGAAACAGATTCATGCAAACCGCTGACTAAAATTTTGTTTTTAAAGAACAAGAATTATATATGGTCGGTTAGTTATCCTAGGGCACACAAACAGCAAAAAACACAAAATTACAAATTGCTCACAACTAAACGTCCACTGAGCACTTTCCTCCTGCTCGTTCAGATTTCTTACCTATCACAGCTGGCTAACTCAACTTGATGTGGTTGGCAAAGACCCAGAAGGCCAATACTCCAGGGCTGTGTCAGATCAGGGGAAGGGAATTCCAAACTTAATGGCCCTCTGTGGAAAATGCCTCATCTCTAGTAACTCAAATCCTGAGCGCTAGTGTGAGCTGGGTGATCTCATTCGCCACGAGGAGAGCGACCATTGCTATGGTTACCAGACAACCTGCACCGCTGAAGGCTCTAGCACAGCACCTGGTCCCTGGTGCCTGCAAGCATTTGTCTCCACGGGGGAGTGATGCTGAGGGGCCAGCCAAGCTAGAGGCCGACCTTGGATGGGTTTAGAAGGTCTGAGGTCAAGTTGTAGCTCTGCCTACTCTTTGGCTGTGAGTTAAGAGGCTGGACATTCAGCTTCTCCAGCCTCAGTGTACTCATCCATAAAACGAGGAGGATGACACTGCTCTGCCCACCACAAGGATGGGGTGAAGATCAACAGAGATGATTCAGATGAAGGGCCTGTGAAAACGGCAACACACTAAGAGATGTAAAGAATGAATACCATTGGTATGATTAGCTAAATCACTAGGGATTATATGTCTAAAAACCTACACATATTAAGTTACAAGTTAGTGGGGGTAACCGTGGGGTTGTTCAGTGGTAAGGAGAAATAATAAATTTGGTTATGAGAGAATGGGTCTTATTCAATGAAATGATATCTATGGAGGCAGGATAGAGTTGACAATATAAGTCAGAAGACCCAGGTCGGAATCCTATCTGTCTCAAGGTGTTGGGGCTGACGGTAGAGGAGGGAGGCTTTGGATACAGGTGGTCTGGCTCCAAAGCTCTGTTTTTTATCATCAAACTACAAAGTTGTAATAATTAAATGATATGACAGTTATGTGCCTGGTATATAATAAGTGTTCAATAAATACTATTTGGTTATTATTATTATTGGAGTTTCCCTGGTGGCTCAGATGGTAAAGCGTCTGTTTGCAATGCGGGAGACCCAGGTTCGATCCCTGGGTTGGGAAGAGCTCCTGAAGAAGGAAATGGCAACCCACTCCAGTACTCTTGCCTGGAAAATCCCACAGGTGGAGGAGCCTGGTGGGCTACAGTCCATGGGGTCGCAAAGAGTTGGACACAACTGAGCGACTTCACTTCACAATATGGGAAATACAAAAAGTATGACTCTTAGAACCTTCCCTCCAGGAACATACAAACTAGCAGGAGAGAAAGAGATGTATACAGTTGGTCATGAGGCAAGGCAGGAAGTGATGAGGGACAAATAGTATAACTGAACTGACTTCCACTGGAGGAGAGTGGGTAAGCTTCATTCACATGGTAGCATGGAACCTGAGCAGGACAGCTGAAATGCAGTGGCTAAAACAACACTGGGGCAAGTCCATCAGCAGATGACCCCCACAGATCAGGCAGAAGTTTCCCCACTGTGGCAGACGGCAGCCTGCCTAGGTTGTCCTTTGCAGAGTATGAACAGCACCAGGTTATACCCCACTGAGGCCAACGTGTAGATGGGTGGTCCTGCTGCACGCATGTCACAGAATTCTTGGCCTCCATGTTAACAACAGGGCAGAGTGTCTCCCTGGGATCCTTCCTACTCCAAATGGTCCCGGGGGAGGCCGCACAAGCAGGGACTCTAAGTGCTTACACGGCAGTGAGCAGTGCCTGGCCCCCTGGGATCACCCAGGTAAGCCATATGGTTCCAACAGGAAGGTTTTCTTTGTCAAGGCACACGTGGTGGAAGAGCTACCTTAAAACCCCACATCTATTAATATCAACATTGACTAACAGCAATGTAGTTTCCACCTGGCTTTTAACTGTGTAAAGCTGCAAGAATCCAAAAAAAATCCAGTGAAATGCTGGATTTAGTTGCTGTGTCTTTAACTGCTTCCTGTGAACTTTCTCTGTACAGCTCAGGGAGTATATAAATACTCACAGATTGCCTTGAGCTCTGTTCTCTTGAGAATGTCGGGTGGGAATGAAACCCTGTAATCTCTTTGTTTCCCTGCTCTTTACTGTGGATGTCATTTACTGGGTTTGTTGGAATAATACTGAGCACCTAAAGTCTGTCTGGGTGATTACCAACTTTGCCTCATCACGTACACCCTCAGGGAAATTAAAGATGAAG
The DNA here is from genome assembly GCF_019320065.1 of Cervus canadensis. NCBI lineage: Eukaryota > Metazoa > Chordata > Mammalia > Artiodactyla > Cervidae > Cervus > Cervus canadensis. Next base: position 82,161,599 of record NC_057388.1, read on the forward strand.
GCGCAATGAAGTGACCAGTAGAATGAAACTTGCATTGTGCCACACGGCATATGGGTTTAAATTTCCTGCTGGGTTTTAACAGGGTTTAAGAGGCATTTTCCTATGTGTGTATATAAAGCTAAGAAGACATGCCACAGTCAAAAACACATAAACAAACAAATCTAAAAAAAAAAAATAGTTGACTTAATCTTGTTGAGTTAGGGTTGGGGGAGAAGATACTTTAATTACATCATCCAGACAGGTCAGATCTGTCCTCTGGCCCTTTTAAGGGAAATACAGGGAAAAATATTCCAGGTTATCAAGAAGGATAGGTCTTCGTGTGTATGTATATGTATTTATGGGCTTCCCAGGTGGCACTAGTGGTAAAGAATCCGCCTGCCAATGCAAGAGACCAGGGTTCGATCCCTGGGTCGAGAAGATCCCCTGGAGAAGGAAATGGCCTCCAGCATTCTTGCCCAGAAAATCCCATGGACACAGGAGCCTGGCAGGTTGCAGTCCATGGGGTCACAAAGAGTTGGACATGACTTAGTAACTGAACAACCAACACTTAAGACATATGTGAAGACATTAAATACTGATGTATCTCACAAACATCATAAAAGTATATATAAAAGTATATATATGTCACAGACATCATAAAAATGCTTGAAAAGTCCCTGCTAGGTGATCTCAGGGTTGTTTTCTAACTCTAGCACATTGTGTGTGCTATGGAACTTGAGAGCCTGGGCAGAAAAGATGCAGGCCCCCGAGGCCTCCACACACAAACATATATAAGGATCTTTGCTTTAGACTGAGAAAAGGCTGTAGATATTTTTCTCATCCAATGCTCCTGCTTTTTTGATGAGGAAACTGAGTTATGCAAGGAGACCCAGTTGCTAGCATGAAGTAGGAATGAAGTCTAGCTCTCCTGAATTCCCAGTTTGTCCGAGTTAATTAATTCTAATAAAGGCTATGACAAACCTAGATAGTGTATTAAAAGGCAGAGACATCACTTTGCCAACAAAGGTCCGTCTAGTCAACACTATGGTTTTTCCAGGAGTCATTAGGTGGCATTGTTGACTCAATGGACATGAGTTTGGGCAAACTCCAGGAGACAGTGAAGGACAGGAAAGACTGGCATGCTGTAGTCCACAGGGTGCTAAAGAGTTGGACACATGACTTAGTGACTGAACAACAACAATTAGTTCAGTTCAGTCGCTCAGTCGTGTCTGACTCTTCCCAACCCCATAAACTGCAGCACACCAAGCTTACCTGTCCATCACCAACTCCCGGAATCCACCCAAACCCATGTCCATTGAGTAGGTGATGCCATCCAACCATCTCATCCTCTGTCGTTCCCTTCTTCTCCTGCCCTCAATCTTTCCCAGCATCAGGGTCTTTTCCAATGAGTCAGCTCTTCACATCAGGTGGCCAAAGTATTGGAATTTTAGCTTTAGCATCAGTCCTTCCAATGAACACCCAGGACTGATCTCCTTTAGGATGGACTGGTTGGATCTCCTTGCAGTCCAAGGGACTCTCAAGAGTCTTCTCCAACACCACAGCTCAAAAGCATCAATTCTTTGGCGCTCAGCTTTCTTTATAGTCCAACTCTCATATCCATACATGACCACTGGAAAAACTATAGCCTTGATATAAGGTAGCAATAAATATGGCATTTCTTTTATCCTTTCCTTGGCAAGATTTAATCATCCTGCCTTCATTTTTTTTTTTCTTGGTAAAAATTATCTAAGTGCTTTTCTGGCTAGAAACTTTTTCTTCGGCCACATCACATAGCATTTGGGATCTTAGTTCCTCCACCAGGAACTGAACCCAAGTCTCCTGTATCAGAAGCACAGAGTCTTAAACACTGGACTGACAGGGAAGTCCCCTGGAAGCTTTTGCTTTTGCTTTCTTTAAGGTGGTTTTCATCTCTCCACATCTTCCACAGGGATTCCAGTTATAACACATATGCCTGAGAACAGCAGCTACTGATAGAATCATTTCCAATGGCTGACATCTTATGGTTACATTAGTATTTCAATCCCATATCCTTCCTCTAAACTCTAGCCCCAAACACCTAAATATATGAATGTTCTCTTGGTATGTCCTCCTTCCAGTATTTCAGAGGTAGCTCAACTCCCAAATGCCTGATACTGATATCATTGTCTTTTCGTCTAAATCTATTCCTCTCCCAGGGCACCTTGCATCACTGAAACACATCAACATCCATCTCCTGCTTCAGGCTATAGACCTAGACGAATCCTCAATGTTCTCCTTCCTCTCCCCACTATTAACCCCTTGTCTTAGTCTGCTCAGACTGCTGCAACGGATGCCATAGACTGGATGGCTTACAGACAGTAACAACTTCTCATAGTCTGGAGGCTACAAGGCCTTTTAGAACCAACACTGAAAAAAAATTGTCCTTTTCATCATCGGGGACTGGAATGCAAAAGTAGGCAGTCAAGAGTTTGGCCTTGGAATACAAAATGAAGCAGGGCAAAGGCTAATAGAACTTTGTCAAAAGAACACACTGGTCATAGCAACACCCTCTTCCAACAACACAAGAGAAGACTCTACACATGGACGTCACCAGATGGTCAACACCGAAATCAGATTAGTTACATTCTTTGCAGACAAAGATGGAGAAGCTCTAGACGTCAGCAAAAAAAGACTGGGAGCTGACTGTGGCTCAGATCATAACTCCTTATTACCAAATCCAGACTTAAACTGAAGAAAGTAGGGGAAACAACTAGACCATTAGGTATGACCTAAATTAAATCCCTTACAGTCATACAGTGGAAGTGAGAAACAGATTCAAGAGATTAGATCTGACAGAGTGCCTGAAGAACTATGGACGGGGGTTCGTGACATTGTACAGGAGGCAGTGATCAAGACCATCCCCAAGAAAAAGAAATGCAAAAAAGCAAAATGGTTGTCTGAGGAGAACTTACAAATAGCTGAGAAAAGAAGATAAGCTAAAGGCAAAGGACAAAAGGAAAGATATTCCCATTTGAATGCAGAGTTCCAAAGACTAGCAAGGAGAGATATGAAAGCCTTCCTCAGCAATCAATGCAAAGAAATAGAGGAAAACAATAGAATGGGAAAGACTAGAGATCGCTTCAAGAAAATTAGAGATACCAAGGGAACATTTCATGCACAGATGGGCACAATAAGACAGAAATGGTATGGACCTAACAGAAGCAGAAGATAGTAAGAGGTGGCAAGAATACACAGAATTATACAAAAAAGATCTTCATGACCCAGATAACCACAATGGTGTGATCACTCACCTAGAGCCAGACATCCTGGAGTGTGAAGTCAAGTGGGCCTTAGGAAGAAGCATCACTACCAACAAAGCTAGTGGAACTGATGGAATTCCAGTTGAGTTATTTCAAATTCTAAAAGATGATGCTGTGAAAGCGCTGCACTCAATGTACCAGCAAATTTAGAAAACTCAGCAGTGGCCACAGGACTGGAAAACGTCAGTCTTCATTTCAATCCCCAAGAAAGGCAATGCCAAATAATGTTCAAACTACCACACAAATGCACTCATCTCATACACTAGCAGAGTAATGCTCAAAACTCTGCAAGTGAGGTTTCAACAGTACATGAACAGAGAACGTCCAGATGCTCCAGCTGGATTTAGAAAAGGCAGGGGAACCAGAGATCAAATTGCCAACATCCACTGGATCACAGAAAAAGCAAGAGAATTCCAGAAAAACATCTATTTCTGCTTCATTGACTATGCTAAAGCCTTTGACTGTGTAGATCACAACAAACTGTGGAAATTCTGAAAGAGATGGGAATACCAGACCACCTTACCTGCCTCCAGTGAAGCCTGTATGCAGGTCAAGAAGCAACAGTTAGAATCGGACATGGAAGGATGGACTGGTTCAAAATTGGGAAAGAAGTATGTCAAGGCTGTATACTGTCACCCTGCTTATTTAACTTACATGTAGAGTACCTCATGCAAAATGCTGGGCTGAAAGAAGCATGAGCTGGAATCAAGATTGCTGGGAAAAATATCAATAACCTCAGATATGCAGATGACACAACACTTATGGTGGAAAGTGAAGAAGAACTAAAGAGCCTCTTGGAGAAGGTGAAAGAGGAGGGTGAAAAAACTGGCCTAAAACTCAACATTTAGAAAACTAAGATCATGGCGTCCGGTCCCATCACTTTATGGCAAATGAATGGGGAAACAATGGAAACAGTGATAGACTTTATTTTCTTGGGCTCTAAAATCACTGCAGATAGTGACTGCAGCCATGAAATTAAAAGATGCTTGCTCCTAGGAAGAAAAGCTATGACCAACCTAGACAGCATATTAAAAAGCAGAGACATTACTTTGACAACAAAGATCCATATAGTCAAGCTCAGTTCAGTTCAGATTGGTCGCTCAGATGTGTCTGACTCATTGCTACCCCATGGACTGCAGCATGCCAGGCTTCCCTGTCCATCACCAACTCCCAGAGCTTGCTCAAACTCATGTCCATTGAGACAGTGATGCCATCCAGCCATCTCATCCTCTCTCGTTCCCTTTTCCTCCCACCTTCAATCTTTCCCAACATCAGGGTCTTTTCAAATGAGTCAGTTCTTTGTATCAGGTGGCTAAAATACTGGAGTTTCAGCTTCAACATCAGTCCTTCCAATGAATATTCAGGGCTGATTTCCTTTAGGATGGAATGGTTGGATTTCCTTGCAGTCCAAGGGACTCTCAAGAGTCTTCTCCAACACCACAGTTCAAAAGCATCAATTCTTTGGTGCTCAGCTTTCTTTATAGTCCAACTCTCACATCTATACATGACTCCTGGAAAAACCATAGCTTTGACTAGATGGACCTTTGTTGGCAAAGTAATGTCTCTGCTTTTTAATATGCTGTCTAGATTGATTATAGCTTTTCTCCAAGGAGCAAGTGTCTCTTAATTTCATGGCTGCAGTCACCGTCTGCAGTGATTTTGGAGTCCAATAAAATAAAGTCTGTCACTGTTTCCATTGTTTCCCCATCTTATTGCCATAAAGTGATGGGACCAGATGCCATGATCTTAGTTTTCTGAATGTTGAGCTTTAAGGCAACTTTATCACTCTCCTCTCCCCTCTCCTCCTCTTTTATGTTCATCAAGAGGCTCTAATTCTTTTTCACTTTGCCATAAGTGTGGTGTCATCTGTATATCTGAGGTTATTGATATTTCTTCCAGAAATCTTGATTCCAGCTTGTGCTTCATCCAGTCCTGCGTTTCTCATAATGTACTCTACATATAAGTTAAAAAAAAACAGGGTGGCAATATATAGCCTTGACGTACTCCTCTCCTGATTTGGAACCAGTCTGTTCCATGTCCAGTTCTAACTGTTGCTTCTTGACCTGCATACAGATTTCTCAGGAGGCAGGTTAGGTGGTGTATTCCCATCTCTTTTAAGAATTTTCCACAGTTTGTTTGGATCCACACAAAGGCTTTGGCATAGTCAATAAAGCAGAAATAGATGTTTTTCTGGAACTCTCTTGCTTTATCAATGATCCAAGGGATATTGGCAATTTGATATCTGGCTCCTCTGTCTTTTCTAAATCCAGTTGAACATCTGGAAGTTCACGGTTCATGTACTGTTGAAGCCTGGCCTGGAGAATTTTGAGCATCACTTTGCTAGCATGCGAGATGAGTGCAATTGTGTGGTAGTTTGAGCATTCTTTGGCATTGCCTTTCTTTGGGATTGGAATGAAAACTGACGTTTTCCAGTCCTGTGGCCACTGCCGAGTTTTCCAAATTTGCTGGCATATTGAGTGCAGCATTTTCACAGCATCATCTTTTAGGATTTAAAATAGCTTAACTGGAATTCCATCACCTCCGCTAGCCTTGTTGGTAGTGATACTTCCTAAGGCCCACTTGACTTTACAATTCAGGATGTCTGGCTCTAGGTGAGTGACCACACCATCGTGATTATCTGGGTCGTGAAGATCTTTTTTGTATAGTTCTTCTGTGTATTCTTGCTACCTCTTAATATCTCTGCTTCTGTTAGGTCCTGCTCTGCGGTTTTGTGGTGCCTCGTAATGACTGAAGGCAGCCCCAAAAAGGGGAGCCTTGTCAGGGGTTTATACTGACCTGCCAATGCCAAGAGGTACCCGAGGTCCCTGCTAGGGGAGCAACCAGAGGTGGGCAAAGCGTGTGGACTGAACTTTCTTTTCTTGGTCACCTTTTCCTGGGCTCTTTGACCATTCTGTAATTGCATGGGGAATTAGAACTACTAACATAATCTGTTGGATCACAGACTTTCAGTGGACTTGTGTTCAAGGTGTTACCTAGTAATAAAGTTACTAGGTACTTTTACTTAGACCCCAAGCTTGGCAGTCAGGGAAGTGCCTAGCTTTGCTAGGAGTTACAAGTTACAACAGTATGTTTGGGAGTGAGGCAGAACTCTAGCTCCAGGAAAGTCTCTCAGGCAAAGCTATGGTTTTTCTAGTAGTCATGTATGGATGTCATAGTTGGACTATAAAGAAAGCTGAGCACCGAAGAATTGATGCTTTTGAAATGTGGTCTTGGAGAAGACTCTTGAGAGTCCCTTGGACTTCAAGGAGATCCAACCAGTCAATCCTAAATCAGTCCTGAATATTCATGGGAAGGACTGATGCTGATTCTTAAACTCCATTCCTTTGGCCGCCTGATGCAAAGAACTGACTCACTGGAAAAGACCCTGATACTGGAAAAGACTGAAGGCAGAAAAAGGGGATGACAGAGGATGAGATGGTTGGATAGCATTACTGACTTGATGGACATGAGTTTAAGCAAGCTCCAGGAGATGGTGAAGGACAGGAAAGCCTGGCGTGCTGCAGTCCATGGGACTGCAAAGAGTCAGACATGACTGAGCAACTGAACTGGAGGCTGAGAAGGCCACAATCAAGGTGCTAGCAGATTCAATGCTTGATGAGGACCCACTTCATTGTTCACAGATGATATCTTTTGGCTTATTTTCACCTGGCAGAAGGGAATAGGGAGCTGTGTGGAGTGTTTTATATAAGGACATTAATCCCATTTATGAGGGCTTTAACCTCATGACTTTATTACCTCCTAAGTGTACCACCTCCAAATATCACCACACTAAGGATTAGGTTTTAATATATGAATTGTGGGAGAACACAGACATTCAGTCTTTAGCATCCTACCCATTGTATATCTTAAATGTCTTTGGATTAGTCCAACAGAGACCAATATTACAGCCTCCTTCCTACTCCCTCTCTATCTGCTTGCTGTGTACAATCAAATGAATCATCTTATAATGCAGATAAATATGATTAATTCCCTACTGCTGCTCTCTGCCAACCCAACTCTTCAATGACTTCTCATTGCTCTTAGGATGAACACATTAAACTCCTCAGGCCTGTAGCTGGGCTTTGCAGCAAGATTACATACTACCTCTCAGGGAGAGGAGTTTCCCTATATGCTAAGGGAACCATCAACATATAGTTAAACTGGAAGTGTGAAAGTCACAGAAATGTATGGAATGAGTTCAAGAGAAGAGCATAGATGGAAAGTCAAGAATACCACCATTTAGCAGCTAGGTAGAGAGAACACAGGATAGAAAGCTGAGATCTTTTCCAGGTGTGAAAAACGGGTGTGTAGGTGGGACATATGCTGCTGAGTGTTACATGTGATTAACAGCCCTGGATCATCTTAAAATATTTGTGAAGACATGTGGATAAGAAGAGGATGCAGAAGTAGAATTGAAGAGATAAAAAGAAGGATGTGTTATTTTTTATTCATCCATATGTAATAAACATATTTCTCAATATGCACGACAACTTAAAAATATGGAAAGAAACACTTGAGATTCAAGGAATTCACTATTTTATTAATCTACTTTATATTGAATTAATATAATATTGAAATAATTAACATGGTATAAAAAGTCTAGGACAAATCTCTTAGAATTTGCCGTTCATAATGATCATCAATGTAGAAGTTACATATTTTAATTTTCAGTCTTTTGCTTTTTACTGATTTCCTGGAGATCTGAAATCAGCAAGCGCATTGGATTGGGAATCTGAAACTCAAAGCTTTGAATCTCGACACTTGCACTTATTAGGTGTGTGACTCTGGTTAGTTCACTCTGCTGGTTTGCAGAATAGATTCCTATCTGTGAAATAGGGTAAGCCCACCTATTTCCTAGGTGCTATGTATGCAGTTTGAATTAAGTAACACATGTATAGTCACTCTTTCTCAGTAGGTACTTCATAAATCTCTCTCTTAAAAAAACCATTTCTTCTTTGGTGAAAACAAATGGGAACACACTATCTCAGGGGCTGTCTTATTTTTAAATATGCTTTAGTCTTAAGGTAGTTTATATAGCCATCTAGGTGCAGGGTCATCAGAGCAGTGGTTCTCAAAGTCTGACTCAGGAACCCCTACATCAAAATCACCATGATGAGTGGCTAAACATGCACATTCCTGTCCTGCTTCCAAAACTTCTGGAAAGCAGGGCTTGGGCATCTGCATTTTAAAAAAGCTCTCAGGCAATTTTTTGGCATCCTAGCATTTAAGGATTGTATAACAGAATTGTCATGATTTATCTTTGCTTAATGATATAAAATTTACTATTTATTGTCATCTTTGTGCAAATAGCATTTTTAATTAAGATGGTGACCCAAACTACCAAATGAATTTACTTTATACTTTTAAACTAAAGATTATTTAGAAGTGCTATTTGACTGTAGCAGAAAGGATCCATAGAGAATAACTACAATCTAGACTTGATTACTAAATATAATATTAATAGCTAGTTTCAATAGGCTATTTAAAATGAATTAAAATGAAAATTTCAATTCCTTAGTTGCACTAGCCACGTCTCAAGTGCTCTACAGCCACATGTTACCACACTGGATGGTCGGGATAAACATCTGTATCATCACAGACAGTTCTAGTGGATGCTGCTGATTTCTGGAACACCATTTCCTGACTCAAATATACTAGTTTTGTCATTATCCAAATACACTTGATATAGAAAAACTTAGGTTTCTTACTTTGCCAGAAACAAATGCAGAGATGATGTGCAGCCCTGCCTACCTTTTCTACACTCCCTCCTCCCCGCCTCCCCCCAACCAAAACTAAGTCTTTTTGCCTTGTTGCCTATTTAAACCTTTATCAACTGCATGTGTGTGAGTGCATGCTTGGTCATGCCTGACTCTTTGTGACCTCATGGGCTGCAGCCTGCCAAGCTCCTCTGTCCATGGTAATCTCCAGGCAAGAATACTGGAGTGGGTTGCCATTTCCTCCTCCAGGGGATCTTCCTGACACAGGGATCGAACCCATGTCTCCTGCACTGGCAGGCAGATTCTTTACCACTGTACCACCTGGTAAGCCCTATGAACTGCATGAAAAGTAAAGTGAAAGTGAACGTAAAAGTGTAAAAGTAAAGTAAAAGTAAAGTGAAAGTGAAAGTAAAGTAAAGTGAAAGTGTTAGTCACTCAGTCGTGTCTGACTCTTTGCAACCCCCTGCACTATAGCCCGCCAGGCTCCTTTGTCTATGGGATTCTCCATTTAAGAATACTGGAGTGGGTGGACATTTCCTTCCCCAGGGGATCTGGCAGATTCTTTATCTTCTGAGCCACCAGGGAAGCCCTTGCACTTCAGTAGCTCCCTTTATGTATCATTCTCACGAAAGACAACTTCCACAGAGGAACTGTGCTGCTAGTGAGGCTCCATCTGAATAAAATTTCCCTGGATAGCTCATAGACAATGAAGGTGCTCTGTTAACTATGTCCCTCTGGCGTGCTGGTGGTACACTGCTGCTAAAAGCGACGGGCTGGCTGGACTCCTGGGAGGGCAGGAACCTCCTGGTTCTTCTTCTAGAAGCTTCATTCTCCTGCGGTTCACCTCCTCCCCCACCTGCCAGAAGCTTTTCCTGTTAACACTTCTCCTTTGCCCTTGTTGGTGAGTGTGTGTTGTAAGTGTGGGTGTTCAGTTCTGGGGTGGAAGCCAGCAGAGCAAGAACAAATGGGAGGTGGTGTTATTCTAAAATCACTTTTTGTGTGACTTTTTCCCACCTGAGTACCTGCTACCAGAGAATTTGGAAAACACACAGAATAAATTCTAAGAAATCCTCCCTACCCGTAAATTAACTATAATCCCACCACCCAGATAAAAGCTCTGTTGACATTCTCATATTTACCTGTCTTTTCTGTACGTGATAACAATTCAGATCACAGTTTCCACTTCTAAATATTGAGCTTTTTTCCCACTTAACACTATATTATGAAACTTTAATATTATAGTCTTTGAAAGCAAGCTTTCTTAATATAGATGTCCTATAATTTACCACTGATCTCATGTTAGAGATTAAAGTTGATGTCAATTTTTAATTTGAAATAATGTGACAACTATTAATGCATATAAATTTTTGCTTTCTAGGTAGAAAGAAAAAAATACAAAAAGGATTTTGGGTGAATGGGTATCAATGTACTCAACAGAGTTCTAAACTATGTTCTAGAAAGGTTGTAGCCATTTATACCTCCATATACAGAAAATGTGAGTGTCCCATTTGACCTTTTCTAAAATCAAGTGAAGCTTAAGAACATCTGTGCTAATTTCTAGAAGAAAATATTCTGTAAATTTTAGTTTTTGGTATGGTTTAAATTAATGAGGCTTAACATTTTTCATGCTTATTGGGCATCTCTATCTTTTCTTTTCTAAGCAACATGTACATGGGGACTTCCCTGGTGGTCCAGTGGGGAAGAGTTTGCCTTCCAATGCAGGAAGTGTGAATTTGATCCCTCCTTGGGGAACTAAGAACCCACGTGCCTTGTGGCTAAAAAACCAAAACATAGAACAGAAGCAATATTGTAGCACATTCAATAAAGACCTTGAAAAAAATAAACAACATGGCCTATGTCTGTTTACTGAATTGCAGGTATATTTGTATATTTTTGTTCTTTTGCATTCGTATATACTTCTAATTGCTTTATGAAGTCTGATCTGGGGTTCTTCAGTCAAGTATCTGTTCTTATCCAAGTGCCCCTCAGGGACCCACGCATCCTCTTTCCTCGCTCTTTCAGCTTCCCAGGCTCTCAGGTTGTCCATCTCTTTTCCTATCAGACCCTGATCTCAAACGTCACCTATGGCAGTCTGTTCCACCTTAATCCAAGTGCTAGTCACTCAGTCGTGTCCAACTCTTTGCGACCCCATGGACTGTAGCCCACCAGGCTCCTCTGCCCATGAGGATTCTCCAGGCAAGAATACTGGAATGGGTTGCCATTCATTTCTCCACGGGATCTTCCTGATCCAGGGTTTGAACCCAGGTCTCCTGTGTTGCAGGCAGGTTCTTTACCATCTGAGCCACCAGGGAAGCCCTTAGTGGAATTTTAAATGGAACACTCATTGATGCTTCATCTCTACTTATACAACTCAAGGTCATAGCTTTTGTCAAAGATATCTGAAACCTCACACAGGAAATTGTGGGAGGCCTCTGAGAGTGGAGAACCTCAGACATCACCCTGTCAACCTTCTCTGTCCACCTGTGAGACCAGTTCTAGAGTCCCAGTGCTGCCACCACAACCAACAAGCTAATTCCAAGAACTGATGGCCACTCAACTCATCCCTAGAGACAAACAGTAAGAGAACGTGAGTGTGAAAGGGTCAGGTGTTACTGGACAAGAGAGTTATTTTTAGAAGGACAACTGAAAAAAAAAAAAAAGCCAAAATTAATCAAACAAAAACCCAAAAGTTACTGACAAAGAGTGTTCATAATTTGATCCTAACTTTTCTTAAAATATGAACTTTTTCACATCTACCTTAAAGTTACTATTTCTCAATCAGGTATTTCAAAAGCTAAGACATACATTTCTAAAAATTTGCAGTTGAAAATTATATAAAGAATACCTTACCTTTGAAACTAGGAGTGAAATGACTTCTTTTACAGTGTTGTCAATCAAATCATCTATTTTGGAATGGTACTGCTGCTAGATATTAAAAGACAAAGATGCATTAGTTGAAGTGGACACAAAACTTATTTATGTCATTACACATAAATGCCTTAAAGCTACTAGTTATGACATATCAGATTTACACAAAATGACCATTTTGCACCTTAAAAGAACAAAACCTTGAAAATGATCCACCCATCAACACTTTTTACATTGTGGGTTTCGAAAATTTTCCCATGTGCTCTGTTGAGTTAAGCAGCTAATGGGGTTATTATACAGATGAATTGAGTTCTTATTCTTATTCAGACAGAGGAATGTGAAGGATACTTTTTGTCTTCTCCTCTATAATTAAGGTGGCCGAGTATTTTTCTAAAGGGTTGGTTTAGCCGGAGAAGCAAAAAGACTGGAAAAAGATTTAATTAATACAGCATTTCATGTCTGACAACTCTCATTCATAAGTTATTTTAAATGTGCTCTAGAAATAAAATGAGCTCCCAATTGTTCTCGCTGAAAGGACCTTTTTGTCAGCATGGGGAGCTGCAGTTTATACAATTCTTACAATATGCTCAAGCAAGGGCAAAATTAAAATTTCATCAACAAAGGTGATAGATGGTAACAAATTAATAGGCCATAAAAGGTACAATGAAACGGCACTCACTCCCCATAGCTTTTTTACTGCTTCCTCATGAAAATGACGCCTTTAAGTAAATGCAAAAAAAAAAGATGTATTTAAAATAAACCTGAAAGACTCTTTATTTTTTGCTTTCTTTAGAGACTACTAGAGAGTTCTCTTCTTAAATTAGCAGGAGCTTCGGCTCTGGCAGTGTGTGAAGGCACATTCATTGAAACAGTAATTCTTCCTTTAGAAGCATTTATCTGACGGCTGATTGTCCGCAATAGCCACTTCACAGAAAATGTGACTTGTAAAGACTAACCCTATCTTGATGGTTCAAGGCTTCTTGGAACAGCTAACATAATGCATGGAGTAAAAGTACTCAGGTCAGTATAAACATTAGACCAACTTAACAGCTGCTGGTTGAATGGTTTCCAAAGATGTGAGTTTTTGAAAGCTATTTTTCTTTCTGAAAACATGTCTCAAAGTTTCCACACAGAACAAAACATCAACTTAGGTCTGTTCTGGAACACGCAGGAATGAGGTCCCCCTGCAGGCTTTCAAAGTGACAAGCCATCATCTACCTGCATAAATAATGAAGAAAGGAGGCAGAATTTTGGAGCATGGGAATTATTTTCTTTTCCTGCTTGTGTGTGTGTGTATGCCTGTGTGTGTGTGTTGACAAGTGGTCTTAAATTAAGCACATATATATGAAGAGGGAACTTTCTAGGCATGTATTTATCACTCTGGGAAATAACATACTAAGTGTCTGTCTCACCTAAAGCCTTACTGATCCCCAAATTTGTACTCCCCAAAGGACAAACAGAAGGGAGATCTAGAGGGTGGATTCCTACTGCTCTAGGTTTTTTTTGTTTTGTTTTCAGAACAGCTTGAAGAGAGGGAAAAGGAAAAACAAAACCACAAAACAAAGAAAAGCAAGGTAGAAGGGGAAGAGGTTGAAAAACCTGGCCTAAAACCTGGCTGGTAGTTGAGATGACCAAGAAGACCCCAGAAGCACAGGAACAAAAACATCACTTCCCTGTCCCCCCAACCCCCTCCTCCTAGCTGAAACTCCCGCTGACCAGGCAGGGGCGGGGCTTATGCAAATGAGCTCTGCAGGCTCCCCCTCCAAGCACTCTTCACATCCTTCTCTCTCCAGATTTGCGGCTGTGTAGCAGGAGGAAATAAAAATAGCAGACTGAGGCTTCTCTTTGGGGTAGAAGAGGAAAGGGATACAGGAGACGGGCTTCAAGCTTCTCTCCTTACTCTACACGGAAAGTGCTACAGAGCATTCAGAGTCACCTGAAGCTGCAAAGTTTCATCTTGTGTATGCCTTACCCTCAATGTTTATCTCTCTTTGCCATAAATTTCATTTTTAACTAAAAAAATAATGAAATGGCATCAGAAAGCTATTGCATATAGAACAGCAGAGCTTCTACACAGTTGACTTTTGGGTTGCACTGATTTTTGGCAATTTCTTAAAATCAAGAGATGAGCCGCTAAGGAGGTCTTTTTATATCCTTTTTTATTGAAAGGCAGGGAAAAGCAGGCTCTAGGAGCCATCCAATTCTCCTATAATACACACCTTTAGACTGCTGTTTTCTTTCATGTTTAATTTAGCCAAAAGCAGAGGGAGGGAAAGAGATCAAGTTAAAAATGAAGAAACGGGGTGGGAGGGGGGCTCAAGAGGAAGGGTACATATGTATACTTATAGCTGATTTGCATTGTTGTAGAGCAAAAACTGATATAATATTGTAAGGCAATTATACTCTGATTTAAAAAGTATATAATTTAAAAAGAGGGGAAAGAAGAAAAGTATACATTTTAAATGTGTTACCCAGGAGGCAAACCTAAATAGTATAATGGTTGCTAGGTTGTTTTTTTTTAATATGAGATTTTGGTGGTGCTAATGGTAAAGAACCTGCCTGCTGATGCAGGAGACACAAGAGACGTGGGTTCATTCCCTGGGTTGGGAAGATCCCCTGGAGTAGGAAATGGGAACTCACTCCAATATTCCTGACTGGAAAAGTCCATGGACAGAAGAGCCTGGCAGGTCTACAGTCAATGGGGCTGCAAAGAGTTGGCCATGACCGAGTGACTGGGCAGTAGTTTGCTACTGTCAATTTATCTGATCAGCTCTGATTTCCACCAATACTAAACCTGAAAGCAGCTGGGAACTTCCAGAGTCTGTTCCAGCTGCACAGGTAGCAGATGTGGTCTAGGAGCACTGTGAGTGGAAATGTGCAGGTGGCTGCAGAATTCACATTTTACATACATACTCTGCAAAGAGAATAACCCAGAAACGCCACATACAGGTAACAGAAAGTTAGCTCGAAAAAAGTTATTCATTAGGGGATCCAGATAATTTCCAAAGACAAAAATAAACACACAAAGAGAGCAAAACAGGTATGAACAGAATTTATCTGGAAACATGGACATTTCCTAAGCTAAAGTTGATAGGTTTTCATTTAGATTAGCAGACCAAATTTTTGTTCAAAACCTGCCAAGTTT
This sequence comes from Cervus canadensis, assembly GCF_019320065.1. Classification (NCBI taxonomy): domain Eukaryota; kingdom Metazoa; phylum Chordata; class Mammalia; order Artiodactyla; family Cervidae; genus Cervus; species Cervus canadensis. The sequence continues at coordinate 82,176,607 of NC_057388.1, forward strand.
TTGTCTGCAACAGTAAAAGCCTATAAAATTTCTATCAGAATATTTCAAATTGGATCAATGATTTCTACAAACTGGTACTTTCCAGATCATTCTTAGATGAATTCTTTCCACAACTGACCTCAAAAGTAAACTGTCAGTGCCCTGCTTCTCTATTAGGTGACTCTGCACTTGGATTAAGATGAACTTTGATGGTGACTGCAGCCATGAAATTAAAAGAAGCTTGCTCCTTGGAAGAAAAGCTATGACCAATGTAGACAGCATATTAAGAAGCATAGACATTACTTTGCCGACAAAGGTCCATCTAGTCAAAGCTATGGTTTTTCTAGTAGTCATGTATGGATGTGAGAGTTGGACTGTAAAGAAAGCTGAGTGTCGAAGAATTGATGCTTTTGAACTGTGGTGTTAGAGAGGACTCTTGAGAGTCCCTTGGACTGCAAGATCAAACCAGTCAATCCTAAGTTAAATCAGTTCTGAATATTCATTGGAAGGACTTGATGTTGAAGCTCCAATATTTTGGCCATCTGATGTGAAGAACTGACTCATTGGAAAAGACTCTGATGCTGGGGAAGATTGAAGGTGGGCAGAGAAGGGGACGGCAGAGGATGAGATGGCTGGATGGCATCACCAACTAGTTGGACATAAGTTTGAGTAAGCTCTGGGAGTTGGTGATAGACTGGGAAGCCTAGTGTTCTGCAGTCCATGGGGTTGCAGAGAGTCAGACACGACTGAGCGACTGGACTGAATGACTGACTGAGGAATTTTTACTTCATGGAGCCCAGGGAATTCAGATCAGGCACGGGTCTGAAGTCCTGGCTCCCTTAAAACAAAGTGAAAGTGAAGTTGCTCAGTCGTGTCCGACTCTTTGCGACCCCGTGGACTGTAGCCCACCAGGCTGCTCTGTCCATGGGATTCTCCAGGCACAAATACTGGAGTGGGTTGCCATTTCCTGGCTCCCTCACACATGGGTAAATATCCTCATCTCACCTGACTGTTTTCATGCAAACATGTAAGAAATGAAGACTAGCCAAATGCCTGTGTAATCCAGCATTTAAAAATTTTGGTCCTTCTGCTGGGATGATTTTAAAGGTATTGGATTGTTAGTTCTGGAAATGGAAGTATTTTACTGCAATTGAAAACAAATCCCACGTAAGTAGGGGTCCCTGAGTTGCTCCATTAATGTGTTTTCACTTTCAATGGATGGACCATGAGATACAGTAGGTCTGAGAGCACATGACAGCTGAAGGCCCATGCAGTCATCTGCTCTTTTGCAGGGATGGATAACGAGGATTTCTTAGCACTGGTGGTTTTCGGATCTCCACATCTGTCCCTGGGGGCCTGGCCTGAGATTGCTGACTCATTACACACAGCTGTCATAAGAGCAGATCATTCGCTCACTAATTACTCCATTAAATGCTTTTCCGGGCTGCGGCTGAGAGTGTCTGCATCATCGTATGCCACGTAAGAAAACAGAATCATAATTCAGGAGTCCAGAAGGGGCTTCACTGTGGGTAAGGAGTTGGCAAGCTTTTGTCCCAGCAATGATGATATAATAAATTTACTAGAGATTGTGCAGAGGTAATTCCCTTAAATCTAGAGAAAATAAAATCTCCTAGGTTTATCTATATAGTATACTATATATCTTTATGAGTTTCCAAACTGTGTAATAATGTTTTTTCAACAATTTTAATTTGTTGCTTGCTATACAATGGGGTCCTATCCATGTGCTTACCTACGCATGTAATGTATTCATCACTTTGCAATCATCCCCAAACTTGTCTTAAACATGTACAGAGAGGAAAAGCCTGTGCAATTACATGTATATATTTCCTGGAGATTAAAAGCAAAGTATAAAATACTTCTTGTGCATGGAAACTCTTGTTTACCACTTTTCAGGGTTGCTAATGGGTTTTACACCTGCACATTTTGAAGTATATTAATTGTGTGGAAGTTGTGGGGAACTAATTGTCTCTGGTGAGAAGGTACAGGTGCAGACATAATGAACAGCAGCAGCAGATTACTCTTCAAAATCATCCACCTATTAATGTAAAGAATCATTTGACAATGTAACAATGTTTTGTCATTTGTGTGTGTGCCTGCTTTTCTTTTAGAGTACTGGGGTGAGTTTTTTCTTACAGGGGAGGCAGGATTTTTTTTAATGGGGGTAAGATTTTTAAAGCAGTGACAAAAAATCAGTCTGCTCATTCAACAAATATTTACTATGTATCTATTGTGTGTCAGGTACTGCAGTATATGTGAAAACAAGAACAAATGGATAAATGCAGTATTAATGGAAGAGGCAAGATGATTCCATAAACCTGATGAAAAATGGACATGTGTATAAAGAGACAGACAATGTTCTCAAGCAGACAATAAAAGGTTTACATCTGGCTATAGAAAACCAAGAAGGTGGTTATGAGCCATTGATAGCCAAGCCAGCTGCCTACTCATTCGAATAATTAGAGATAATAAATCACGTTTCAAGAGATCAGAGAATGACAAAACTGAACACTCGATAACATGTATCAGCTCCTTACTGAGTCTGTAAGGTTGTATGCTGTGGTATTAGAAATACACTTTCTCCCCCTGAATTGCTCAAAGAATGAAATACATGGATACGTGCACAAATCATGGCCAAATTGCTAATGTCTGTCTCTTGGTTAAATAAGCACGGCATTCAAAATAGTGGACCTTCTTATCCTCTTTGTGTAGTATTGTGTGTGTGTGCTCAGTTGTGTCCAACTCATGGACTGTGCCCAGGCTCCTCTGTCCATGGAATTTCCCAGGAAAGAATACTGGAGCAGGTTGCCATTTCCTTCAGGGGATCTTCACGACCCAGGGACTGAACACGTGCCTCTTGCATCTTCTGCACTGGCGGGCAGATTCTTTACCACTTGTTACCTGGGAAACCTCTTATCCTCTTAGTGGTTACCACCTAAGCCCTTCTGCTTGGATTAGAGTTGTTAGCCCAGTGAAGAGTTGGTTCTGAGTTTGACTCCCACGTGTCAACTCTAACACTCGTAAGATTTAACATATCCGTAGAGCACAGAAGCATTTGACTTATTAAAAAATATTTATTTAATCTAGTCAATCCTGTAAGGTATAAAGGGTTTCAGTGATGTTCCTCCAAGGGTCTGGGTGGTACCTCAAGAAAACCTGTGTGCGGAAGGGGAAAGGTGCCTGACACAGGCCTGCCCTTCCCTGAATCTGATGATGGTGCTATCCCAGACCATGAGTAGGAGGAGAAAGGCTGTTATCACAGTGGGCATATCCCTCACTGAAATTCACAACTGGGTTCTTCTGTATGGAGTGACATTAAGAGTGGCCTCCTGGTCCTCAAATTTACAGGTTACCCTGTATATATGCTATATGTCATCTATAGCCCCTAACTCTAAATTCTTTTAATACTATTAGTGAAAGTATACACTACATATATATGCATCTTAAAAATGTTAACAATCACTCTGCTTCTGAATTTATTTAGAATTTAAAGAAGGGTGAATTCACTTGGTTTTAAATAATTTTATCTTAAAAAATTGTAAAGTCGTCTGTTGATTCTGCAGTTCAACGGTGAAGAAACATTCCCTTTGACATTATTTAAGGTGAAAGTATTTACATGTGCTTTAATGCATCTTTGGATATTGCAATGTAGTATCATACACATACACACCAACCAAAAACCTGAAAATGGAATTATATTATTTTAATTTGAAAAGATGAACACAAAAAAGGTACACTTACAAGAATAACAATTCAAATGAAAATGTGTGTGTGTGTGTTTTTAAATGAAACTTACCCACTGACTATCAAACTGGATCATGCCATGAGGGAAAATAAAACACGATGAAGGAGAACATAAGGGAAAAATAAAGAAATGATGAAAAAGTAATTACAATGGGCAAAGATGCAACAAAATATTAACTTAAAGAGATAATCTAAGAAAAAGAGATCCATTTCACCCAATCACCACTCTCAACAAAAATAAAATCATGGGGTAAAATAAACTCTATTTCTGAATACAGAACCAAACAAAATAGAAATCAAATGGAAACAACGGGGCATTCATTGAAAAAAGCAAAGACCAATTTTCCAGTATATTTCTACTTGATCTTTAAAAAAAAAAAAAAAAAAAGGAAACTTCTGTGTAAATAAAATATTTCATGGGCTATTTTCTGTGGCCTGTTTTTTGGATGCAAACTCTGGATACTCTATATTTGTATAAACAAAGCAAGTAGCTTTCTAGCTTTCTCATTTGCTTGTGAAAAGCAAGGTTTATGTAAATACACAACACCTAAGCCATTAAAAGGTATATCTGAAATTCAATGGCCACTTGTAAAATTTGGGGCAGTCTTTGTATTAAAAAGAAGAATCTGATAAGAGCAAAGGAGAAAGGGGCATTCCATTATTATAATACAGACAAGATCAAACACATGTATGGGGAACTAGGTCTTTTTCATCTAGTCAAGTAAGAAACTTCTGGAAACAGCATGTACTTCTCTGCCAGGGCACCCTACATTCCCACATGCGACATTCAATCCACTTACCTCCTGTCCTCCATCCAGGGCACAGAGCTTGGTGCTTTGCTTTTTGGCATCAACTAGCACATTAAACATCGTGCACATAGAAGCTGGGATGCGCAGGTCAGTGGTTTTGCTTGCCTTTTGCAGCTTGAGTTCAAATGCAGTTCTTGTTCTATTCATTAAAACATGAATTCGGAGTAAGAAATCTGACATGTCCCCCTGATTTGTAAAAGTGAAATCAACACTACAAGATGCTAATTTAAAACATGCAAATACGGAGTGTGGCATTGCCTGGGAGCTGGGAGGTGGGATGCTCTTCTTTTTAGGTGTCTTGTATGAAAGATCAGACTGTGATACTACTTGTACTCACTCAGACAGTTAAGTGAAGCAATGAAGTTTTTCCATTCAGAGTACACACTAGATGTCTGAGTGAGTATCCAAGTAGTAATATTAAAGCAGAACAAATCCTCTGTGTTCGGGTTTACCAAATTAAAAAAAAAAAAAAAAGGACAAATTTGGGAAACTAAAACACATAATTAATGTGCAACACAGAATGTATAATTCTTCTACGTCACTTAGTTTCTCTTTCAAACACCTGAAGTTGCATTTAGGGTTTTTTTTTTTTTTTTAAAGAAACTGCATAATAGATGAATTGGAAATGGTTTTGCTAAACTGTCCAAAGGATATCCATAGATTTGATACATTAGAATCACACATGACAAACCTGATGTTTTTTAAACATTAAATAATCTAATTCATGGCTTTGTTTTAAAAAGCCATTAAACATTATTTTAAAGAGATAATTTTTCTTGTTTTGAAGAATTCAATATTATCCAGTTGCTCCAACCAGAATTTGTTATTCCAATAGGCTGCCTGCATTGCTCTTGTATATCTCATGAACAAAGGCAATGGGGAAAATAATGCTAATTAGGATGAAGTGCTGATTTTGTAAAAAGTATTAAATAAAATGAAAGTGCATGTGGAAGAATTCAAAGCCTCATAACTTATTTCTGGTTAAGTTCTGAAGAATGTAAATGGACACTTGGAACTCATCTGATGTGGACAGAGAATACCAGAAAACAGAACAACTGATGGCAATGATCATCATTGAAGTTTGCCATGCCATTTCTCAGCACGTGAACACAGTACATAATGTATAAAGTACTGAACAGATCTCTCCATGTGTCTCAGGAAGCACGGCCTTGGGGACTTAAAGCATAGCATTCCCAGAGATAACAATAAACACAACAGAAAGGATTAACATGAGTATGGGTGCTATGGCTGAGAGCAATGGCTTATTGTTTAGTCGCTAAGTTGTGTCCAACTCCTTGTGACTCCATGGACTATAGCCCACCAGGTTCCTCTGTTCATGGGATTTTCCAGGCAAAAATACTGGAGTGGGTTGCATGCCCTCCTCCAGGGTATCTTCCCAACCCAGGGATTGAACCCACTTCTCTAGTGTCTCCTGCATTAGCAGGTGGGTTCTTTACCACCAGGGAAACCTGGGAAGCCCCAACAGCAATAGTTAGGAGACCTGAAAAAAAGTAGTGGGCCAATTGTATCAAGTACATTCATCCTTAGAGTTTAGCTCCAAGTACATAATGTCCTTTAAATTAGTATGTAATGTCCTTTAAATTTTGGAAAAGCTATACAAATTGAAACCTTTCTTGCGATAGTTATGTAAAACGTATTTGGTGAAATGTGGTATTTTGGGTGCTTGGCAGAGTAAGCAGCAACTTGAAAATATATGTCTACCTTTTGACACAGGCCTCTATCATGTCACTGGCCATTAGTTTAAGTCTTTGCTCTAAGTGATGGGCAAATTCTTGTTCCGGCCAGTGAAGATCAAAGACAAACATTTGCAGTGCATCAAGTTTCCAAAAAAGGTCTTCTGATGTTGCTGAGCCATTGCTAGAAGAAAAAGGAAGAATGAACATTGTGAACTTCCACTATTAGCTACATGGATCACCCATACATTTTTTTTTTTCTGTATCAATTGTTGTCAGTGAAAAAAATGCTACATAAGACCTCTAATGATCAATATTTTCTTTGCTCAACCTCCTAATTTTCCCTTTTTACTTCTTCTTAATGAATGAGGCAAGGCAAGGAGAACAAAATAGAAATACTGCAGTAAAGTTTCATAAAAAGGGGTAAAATAATGGGTAATGGTCTTTACTAAAGAAAAAAATAAACTTATATACATAGGAACAGACAAATGTTCTTTACCAACCTCTAGGATAAACATAAAATACATATTTTCTCCTAGAAATTCAAAGAAGTATGTTTTATGCAAGAAAATCCATATGATGGCAACTATAAGCTTTACTCAACTCATGCATATATGCTTCTGTAATCATGATGGTTTCTGTTTGTCTTCACGTATGTTGCCTTCAGGGCTTTAAATTTCTCAGTTACAGGTAAGGTGAAACAGGTATCAGGAATGAAATAATAGATTGGGTAGGGAAGCAAATCTTGCCTCTATTTTGAAATGTTTTGGGCCTTTTCTCACTCATAATTAAACCTTACTTAGTACAAGGTATGGTCTAACAGAGAAAAGATATACAAGGTGCTCTCAAGTCAGAGCAACATCATATATTTCAGGTCCTTCCATTTATCTAACCAAGAAGCCAAGGTCTGCTATGCCTTCACTACTATGGTAAGGTTACTCTAGGGACCATGTTTTCACACCATGCAAGGAGGTAATTAGTGTCAGAGTATATAATATTTGGGCCAATGATAGTATTATTTACTTTCCATTAAACCTAGTGTACAGCCTAAGAGGAAAAGAGATGATTTGAAAATAACAGTCCTATGTATACTGCAACTTAATTATAAAAGAGAACAAAAGAAAAAGAAACAACTGCTCTATGATTCACTTCTGCTTAGCTTTCCAACATTTAACATATACTAACCTGAAATTTATATTTCAGGTTTGTAAAAGAAAAAAATTTAAGATAAACTAATTTATCACAAGGGCATGGTGGAAAATTTTTATAAAGAAAAATTCTTTTAAATAACCACATTGTTTAGCTAAACATATCTTAATTAGTCAGCTTAAAAACAATCACCTCCTGCTCTGGCTAATTAAAGGCTTAATTCTATGCCCCTGCTCCCCCACTGCCTCAGCATCTCAGCTCCATCACCAATCTACCCTGGTCTCCTCCTCCCGTTCTGCCAGTAATTCCTCATGATCTCCTCATTAAGCCAAGATGTCCTCAGAGTTAAATTCTCAAGGGAGCAATCACAGCAAAGCAGTGAACATCACCCACAGCACTTTCTTCACTGACTGTCTCCAATAGTCACTGGCACTTAATACTCAGTGCCCCAAAAGTATCACTAAACAAAAGAACCAGAGAACCATACTGACTGTAAAAAAAGTTTGAGAAAACACTATATTTAATCCTTCATTTTGCTACTTATATAATAAAAATAAGTGAAAAAAATCATGAAGCAAAATCCTCTGATACACTTACAGTGTCCACTTTGGTAGATTAGAAGAACTATGTTTTAAGAGTAATTGAATGTCATTGACAAAGAAGCAAATTTATTTCTTATAATTTTTCAACAAAACAACAGCAACAAAACCCACCATTAAGACAAAATCCCAAATAGTAAAGGTAGAATTCTAATAAATTCTAATAAAAATGTGACAAATAAATCTTTATAGAGAATATGGATATATGTTTTTTTGTTCTTTGATTCTGTTACAGAATGATTCTAAATGATACATATGCTTAATTGGGAATGTAATTAAGGTAACAAGTGTTTGTTACAATTAAATAGATGAAAAATGTAAATAGTTTTCTCTCAAGCTGGCATGTATAACCTGCAACTTATTCGTAGCTTTTTCATTTTAATATTACTTCTGATTAGTGACCTATCCCTAAAAGTATTAATCACAGGTTAAAGAATCCAAATGTGAAAAATGGAGTCTGAGATAATTTCCTGAAAATGCCAGCAGTAAACTTACCTTACTGGCATTCACTCCTAGAGCTAAAAAAGCCAGAATTTTATAGACAGGGAGAGATTTGGAGGAGCATCTATTAAGATGATTTATACAAATGTGGGTTCAAAGCCTGTCATGTGCTGACTGGGAGACACGGGCCAGTTCTGCCTTTTAACTTCTTGGTGACTTAGTTTCCTTAACTGGAAAAAGGGGAAAGTGATCTTTACCTCACAGGGTTGTCACAAGGCTTAACCGAGAAAAAGAATTTGGCTCTCTATCTCAAGTAACGGTAGCTAATTTTCTTCTTCGAATTATTATTTTTTCTAGCTGACTTCATGTGAGATCTTGTGCAAAGCATGGGCTATTACTGAGTTCATTTCATTTCCGTGAGGCTCAAACTTTTGGAAACCATTCAGTTATGGGTAATGATGATGATTGGTGATAATGTAATAATAACTATAGTAATAACACTCATAATGTAGATTGTAGTTATATAGTAGTTATCATTTATGGAGACCCTAGGCTGTGCCAGGCTCTTTTCACAGTTTTTTTTTTTTAAATCCTCCCCAAAACATCTTTAAATTAGATGTAATAACCATTTTAGAGTTGAGGAAACTGAGGTTAAGGAAGACTTAAGGATGAATAAGCTAAGCTAATGAGGAATAAGGATCTAAATGTAAAGCTGATAGATTTCAAAGCCCATGTCCTTTTCACTTTAATGACTCTCATTTACCAAATCTGCAATAGGGAGGCTTGTGACAATCTGGAGTTAATAAATATGGTTTGTAATGATATAAAGATTATTTAAAAATAACAAGATGCAACAAAGGGTACATGAAAGGACAAAGGAAGACTTGCTGGCACTGAGGAACAAAGGACAAACCCTCCTCTGCAACCTGCATTATTGGTTCTTTAATGGTGAGACTAAGATAAAAGCAGGAAAAGACTGTGTTCTTAAAGCTGTTCTTACAAAGGTTTTTCTACACAGATAAGATAAATCACACCACTGGAGCCAACAAAGGATCCTGGACATACACAGCGCTAACCACACTGCTTGCCTGAATATGGAAAACTCCGGTTATACCACTTAGACTAGAGTCACAGCCTAGGTCACAAAATGACCCTGCCCCACAGATCACATATGAACATCAACGCTGGGAGTATTAAAAAAAAAATCTATATTATGTATCATCCATATGCTAAGCTTAGCTTAATAGCTTCAAAAACAAATAAAACCAAAACATAGTATTCCTCAACCAATGATGATAAATGCCATGCAATGTAAACACATTTGCACAGAACACAGCCCAGGCCATGCACCAGCTAACACACCACCAGGAAAGAAGTGAGGGATACACACGTGGACTCATATAAAGGAGCCATCCACGAAGGAGTAGAAAAGCTAGGAATCTGTGGAAGATTAAGAGGCAGACTTGGAACTTTTGGAAGAGCTACATTGGGAAGACTGTTGGCGATATTCCTGTAAAGAAACAAACAACGTGGGAAGGGACCACCATAAGCAATAACTACAGATGGCCATGTGTAAAGTCATCAGGGCAGAAGAGAAGAGACAGGGGCTCTGTGGACACTAACGCAAGATACCTACTTGACAGGCTGCCATGTCTCTTGCTCAAAACCTCTGTGAATTGACTGAGCGATGGAGGACTCCATGAGATCCACGTAGCGGACAACCAAGGGCACAAAGATCTCTTGCAAGTGTTTATGAAATTTTCCATTACACAAAAGTGCTGAAATAGTCAAGCAGAAACAGAGTTTGTCAGAGGGCTTATAGCAGGCATCTGGAAAATATGGATGAAAAACTTTTCTGGAAAGAGTATGACATAGAACCAATAAAATACAGAGAATAACGGGCTTTGTTCCTCATACTGGATGTCATGCAATGAAAATGAACCCAGAAGTATAGTCACCTTCTCCATATGGCTGTCAAAACCATAAATGTATCTCTATAAAATCTTCCTGGCAGGTGGTATGGTTTTATTTTCTAAAAGGTTTAGCTCACGAGGCATTTGGCCACTTGTTGGAGATTCAAGCAAACTGTGGAGTGCCCTAAAGATCTTGACAGATGGAAATACGGCAATTAACCAGAGATAATCTTCGTGGGTTTCCCATATGGCTCTAGCGGTAAAGAACCCGCCTGCCAACCAAGAGACATAAGAGATGTGGATTAGATCCCTGAGTCAGGAAGATCCAGGAGGGCATGGCAATCCACTTCAGTATTCTTGCTTGGGAATACTGGGAAAGTCCCAATTCTTCAGACTTCCCTGTAGCTCAGATGGTAAAGAATCTGCCTGAAATGCAGGAGCCCTAGGTTTGATCCCTCAGTCAGGAAGATCCCCTGGAGAAGGAAATGGCAACCCACTCCAGTATTATTGCCTGGGGAATTCCATGGACTGAGGAGCCTGGTGGGCTATAGTCCATGGGGTCGCAAAGAGTCAGACACAACTGTGCAACTAACACACATTCTTTCTTGCCTGGAGAGTCCCGCGGACAGAAGCGTCTGGCGGGCTACAGTCTATGAGGCAGGAGTCAGACACAACTGAAAAGATTTAGCATGCATACATAATCCCTGTGGTATGCTGTGTACCACAGAACTAAACCTCTTCAATTCTAAAAGATAAGTCTGCTTGCTTCTAAGAGAGATACTAGTTTAACTCACCAAGAGGGTGACTGTGGCCTTGGGAATGTCTATTCTACTTTATGAACTTTTTAGTTATTTGTGAAATTTTTCTTAATCACTCACTTCTCTATGTGTGTATGTAAAAAGAGTCAGCATATCACATGCATTTTTTAGTTGTCCATTAGTCTTTGGTGAATTGTGATGTAGTAATAGAACAAACATCCTATCTAATGCCATTGCAGGAGTCTAAGAATTGGTACTACTAGGACAGGAGAGCTGGACAAGATGCACTTTACCTCCTCTAAGAGATGGCTGCTTTCTACGCACAGGTCATAACTCTATTAGAATAGTCAGTGCTGTGGATGGAAGGTCCATATCTCTCCCAAATTCGTATGTTGAAATCCTAACTCCCATTCCCCAATGGCTCAGCATGTAAAAAGTCCGCCCACAAAGCAGGAGACACAGAAGACACGGGTTCAATCCCTGGGTCTGGAAAATCCCCTGGAGAAGGAGATGGCAACCCACTCCAGTAGTCTTGCGTGGAAAAGCCCATGGACAGAGGAGTGTAGTGGGCTACAGTCTGTGGGGTTGCAAAGAGTTGGACAGAACTGAGTGACTGAGGACAGTATGCACATTAATATGATGGTATTAGGAGACGGGGCCTTTGGGAAGTGACTAGGTTGAGGGCAGAGCCCTCAACAATAGGATCAGGACTCTTCTTAGAGACCCTAGGACAATCCCTTTCACCATGTAAAGTTACAGTGAGAAGATGGTTGGCGGTGAACCAGGAAATCTAGCCCTCCCTAGACACTGAATCTGCTGGTGCTTTGATGTTAGACTTCCCAGCCTCCAGAACTGTCAGGAAGAAATTTCTGTGACCTTGACTTATAAGCCACCCAGTGTGAGGTATTCTGTTGTGGTAGCTGGAAATAACACAGTGTGTGCCCAAACTGCACCATGAAAGAAGAGAAATTCTGTAGGAAAATACTAAGTAATGCTAAGCAATTGTCAACAAAGAATTTGTCATTTTTTAGATGATAGTACATATTTCTCATGGGGACATCCTAAACTCAGTTGTGATTTCTTTAAATAACTGTCAAAGTGAAAATGTATTCATTTAAAAAAATGCTCGGTGGTTAGCAAAGGTATTCCTTAGGTGATGGTATTTTAACTGAGCCTAAATGATAGGGGAGCCTTGCATGGAAGATTTAGAGTGAAAGTTTCTAGGAAGGAATGAGTTGGTGTGCTCCTAGTAAAACAAAAAAGCCAATATGGCAGAAGCAGAGTGAGGGAGGGGGAAGAATATTCCCAGGTAATGTCTAGATGGTAGGACATTGTGAAAAGGATGAATTTTACTGGGGAATGGGATGCATTCTTATTTTTATTAAGAGAGGAATGATGTGATATGGTCTCTCTGGCTGATGTGTAGAGATGGAGTAGATGCCAAAGGGTGGAAGCAGAGAAGAAGGTTAATACTCAGTCCTTTTCTACAAGAGACCAGATGAAAAGTTGTCGGTGATGGTGGTGGCAGAGTTAGGAGGAGATGGGGAAAAGGCTCATCAGTAATCCCATTCCTTTTCTTTCCCAGCAGGATGGATGAATGTGGTTTACAATACTGTACTATATACTTGAAAGTTGCCGAGAGAATAGATCTCAAATGTTCTTACTAAGCCCTCTGCCAAAAAATTTGTAACCATGTGAGGTGAAGGGTGTGACAACTAACCTTAATGCATTAGTCATATCAATACAAAAGTATATCAAATTACTGCATTGCACATCTTAAACTTACACAGTATTAAATGTCAACTATCTCAACACTTTTATTTATATGAATTTGAACAGTTGTATATGCTTATAGTTACTAATCGAATTACTAGAACATATTACTATTGGCTTGGCCAAAAAGTTTGTTTTTTTTCTGTAACATCTTATGGAAAAACCAGAATAAACTTTTTAACCAACTCAACAGTATTATCTTCATAAAATATTCAGCTAAATACACCAATTACCTCATAATCTTTCTCAGGGCAAAAATACTTCAAAAACCTAAACAGTGTTTTAAAACTTGGGCAAAGTATGTGATGTTTACTATGGTAGCACTAATAGGAAAATGCTCATAATCACTTTAATTTAGTGATTCTAAAATTGGTCAGAGGCTGAAAACTACAGACACATGAACACGGAATAGGAAGTTATTCCCAAGTACAGAAGAAAATACAACACCGTGGTTTTTCTTGAATCTCTAATTGACATAGTTTAGCATTTTTCTTTTCTGGTGTAATAATCTTTACTGGCTTACCTATATGCTAAAAGATTTCCCACTAAAGTGAGAATGATAATTATATTTAACAATAAATGTCTTATGGAGGAGACTCATGTTATCTTAATGATGTTTTTATTAACACACTGAAAGGAGCTTTATTTATTCCTAGAAAGGTAGAAGGTACTATAGATCATGTAATTCAGTTCCTTTTACCAAATGGCTTCCCTGGTGGCTCAGACGGTAAAGAATCGGCCTGCAATGTGGGAGACCTGGGTTCGATCCCTAGATTGGGAAGATCCACTGGAGGAGGGCATGGCAACCCACTCCAGTATTCTTGCCTGGAGAATCCACATGGACAGAGAAGCCTGGTGGGCTACAGTCCACGGGGTCACAAAGAGTCGGACATGACCGAGTGACTAGGCACACGTAAGTATGGATACTTACTGAATAAATCACTGCAGTAAGAAAATTTAAAAGTACATACACTAACTTGAATCTATTGGATCTGTACTTCAGCAATCTCCTTATGTTCCTCCTCCACCTTCTCTTCGTTATCACTAGCATTTCTGAACTGTCAGTACTATACTAAATTCCTTTCTAGGTATTCTCTCATTTAATCATCACAAATGCTCTGTGAGGGAAGTGTTATTATTTTTTTTCAATCTCTTCAGTATAGGAGATTGAGGCACACATCATTTAGGACACTTGGCCAAGTCATTCAGTCATTAGACAGTACAACAAGGATTTGGTATCAGAGCCCCTTCTTAACTTTCAGATTATAATACTTGTTGTTAGTCACCAAGTGTGTCCAGCTCTTTTGTGACCCCATGGATGGTAGCCTGCCAGGCTCCTCTGTCCATGGGATTTTACCAGACCAGAATACTGGAGTGGGTTGCCATCTCCTTCTTCAGAGATTCTTTCCCACCCAGGGATCAAACCTGCATCTCCTGCATTGGCAGGTGGATTCTTTACCACTGAACCACCCGGGAAGCCCAGATTATAATACTATTTTTTCTCAATTTTAGTTACCATAAATTATTATCATTCTATTCATTTACATATCTGTTCAACTTACTATCATCATATTAGCATCTTTTAAGATCTAGAAATGTGGTAAACTCTTCTGGGTTAAAAAAAAAAAAAAAGAAAAAAAAAAAAACCCTGCAAATGACAAGCACACTACACCATATCTTAGATGACTTACATGTATTCGGAATTAGAATTTTTAAAAACCGTTACAACATGAAAAGGTGGAAAGGTTAGCAAAACCATTATATTCAATGAATTGAAAAGTGAACTAAATTGGGCAGCATGATTTATCCAGCTCTGTTCTTTCTCAAGATTGTTTTGGTTCTTTGTGGTCTTTCGGCAATTCTACTCCTGTGTATATGTCTGAAAAAAACAAGAGCACTAATTTGAAAGGATATATGCACCCCAGTGTTCACAGCAGCATTACTTACAATTGTTAAGATATGGAGGCAACCTAGGTGTCTATCAACAAATGAATGGAGAAAGAAGTGTCTATCAACAAATGTCCATATATACATAAAGGAACACTACTCAGCCATTAAAAAAGAAATTTTGCCATCTGCAGCAACACTGATGGACTTGGAAGGCACTATGCTAAGTGAAATAAGTCAGACAGAGAAAGGCAAACAGTATAATATCAGTTACATGTGGAATCTTAAAAATGTAATCATCTAGTAGATAAAAAAGACACAGACTCACAGATATAGAGGACAAAATAGCAGTTACCAGTAGGAAGGGGGAAGCGGACTAAGAGGTGTATGATGCTAAGTTGCTTCAGTTGTGTCCGACTCTGTGCGACCCCATGGACTGCAGCCCACCAGGCTTCTCTGTCTGTGGGATTCTCCAGGCAAGAACACTGGAGTGGGTTGTCATGTCCTTCTCCAGGGAAGAGGTATAACCTACCAGGTATAAAATAAGCTCCAAGGGAATAGAGACACTGATGTAGAGAACAGACTTGTGGACATCGTGCGGGAAGAGGAGGGTGGGATGAACTGAGAGAGGGCAGCACTGAAATATGTAATTTCAATGTATAAAACAGATAGCTAGTAGCAAGTTGTTGTTTAGCAAGGGGAGCTCAGCCTGATGCTCTGTGATGACCTAGAGGGGTAGGATGGGGGGTTGGAAGGGAGGCTGAGGAGGGAAAGGATATGTGTACACTTATGGCTGGTTCTTGCTGTTGTATGGTAGAAAACAACACAACATTGTAAAACAATTACCCTCCAATAAAAAATAAAAGAGTATGCTCCAATGATACCTTGCAAAACACAGGAAATATAGCCCACATTGCACAGTAAAGATGAATGGAGTGTAACATTTAAAAATTGTCAATCACTACACGGTACACCTATGTATATGTATGCGTATTCAGTCACTCAGTCATGTCTGATTCTTTGTAACCCCATGGACCACAGCCTGCCAGGCTCCTCTGCCCATGGATACTGGAGTGGGTTGCCACTTTCTACTCCAGGGGATCTTCCTGACCCAGGGACCAAACCCGTTGTCTTGCATCTCCTGCACTGGCAGGTGAATTCTTTATCGCTAGCACCACCTGGGAAGCCCTGTACACGTATAATATATAATATTTTATATCAACTATATTTCAATAAATAAAAGTGAACTAACACTGTGAAAATATTCAATGTGCTTATAATACACACTGAAAGGACCATTTCATGGACAATTTTACATGGCTGTATAGCTAGATGATGTGCCTAAGCCTTCATTTATATGGCCTATGAATAAAAAGTATAAAGAACCTTAGGCTTTGCATCTTGATGAAAGTGAAAGTGAATGTCGCTCAGTCGTGTCCGACTCTTTGCCACCCCATGGACTATACAGTCTATGGAATTCTCCAGGCCAGAATACTGGAGTGGGTAGCCTTTCCCTTCTCCAGGGGATCTTCCCAAGACAGGGATCTAACCCAGGTCTCCCACATTGCAGGTGGATTCTTTACCAGCTGGGCCACAAGGAAGGCTCAAGAATATTGGAGTGGGTAGCCAATTGCTTCTTCAGCAGTTGCATCTTGATAGGTACTATTAAATATCATCATTTTGAACTATACCAAAGCCAAAATACAGCCTAATGTTAACAAATCATTTCACCTGCAAATGAGCAGTTTACCTCCTCAGTTTAAACGCTACTTTACCACACATTTAGAGATTAGGTAAATCGGCTGTTCAGTCATACTTAGTTTGTTAAGATGAGGATGCACATAAGGAAAATCACACTCAGTTACTATTAAATGTTACAATGATTCTAAGATTAAGTAGCAGTTGACTCAAATGTATTTCTGGCAAGAGCTCTCTTTTATGAAACAAACTTTACATCTACAAATGAGCACTCTACCTCATTAATTCAAATGCTACTTTATTGTACATTTAGAGATTAGATATGTTGGCTATTAAGTCATGCTTAGTTTGTTAAAATGAAGCACAAAAGGAGAATCACACACGGTTATTTTGTTATTATTACATGTTATAATGATTCTAAGATTAAGTAGCAGTTGACTCAGATTATTTCTAGTAAGAGCTCTCTTTTTTTGATATACTTGATAAGCACTGGATTCATTATCCTGTTAAACAAGCCTGCTTCTCTTCTCTTATTCTGATCCTAGGAATAAAAACAGAGATCGTCCACCTGATCAATATACCAGCAATCTGGAAGTTGTACCAGAGGTCTTTCCTGCAGTTCCTACCTCCAATTAAGAGTGAGAACCAGCATAATTTATATCCTTACTATCTTTCCAGCACATCTCATCCTTCTGTTCATCAACACTGCTGTTGTCCTACTTCCAACCCTCTCATCTCCCGTCGTGGCTAATGCAATAATTTCCTAACTGGTCTTAGGCACCTAATTTTCCTTCTGCCCATTCATCTTCTTAAAATCTCAGGCAGAGGGGTGTGTTAAAATATGAAACAAATAATGTATCTCTTAAAGATTGTAATTTTTTAATGGATCCTCAAGAGAAACTTCAAAAGCCTTAGCATGAAATGAAAGCCATCTGTGAGGTGTCTTAATATGACCTCTCTGGCTCATTTGAGTTACCTGACTCCCTTACGTCCTGTGGTCCAGCCATGATTCTGATGGTTTAGTTCAAGTAGACACTTTCCCGTCTAAGTCTCTCTTGAAATGCTTCATTCTGCTGTCCTTTAGCCAAATTACTGGTTTCCTCTGTTTATTCTTCACCTTGCACAGGCTTCTACTGTGGTCCATGCTATACTTCTGTACTTGATGATGTATCTCTTTCTTCCTATGAGGGTGCAAGGTCCATGAAGAAGGGACCATGTCTGTATTCTTAGTATTCAACAAAATCCCTGTCTCAGAGCAAGTGTTCAAATCTTTGTTGAATGAATGACTTGAATGCTCTATGAAGATTACTACATAGTTACTACATTATTATTCTGTATAAGAATGTATCAAGGGCTGTGTATCTTTTCATATTTTATGTGAAATATACAGTACTAAATACTTTTATGAGAAATCCTATTTTTAGACCATAATGTCCAATATCAGACTGCTAAGAATTCTACTGGATATTCATTGTTATTTAGTCACTAAGTTGTGTCCAACTCTTTTGTGATTCCCACAGATTGTAGCCTGGGCTTCCCCTGGTGGCTCAGTACAAAAGAATTCATGGGCAATGCAGCAGCTACAGTCCATAGGGTCACAAAGAGTAGGACATGACTGAAGCGACTTAGCATGTACATACACATGAACTTTAGCCCACCAGGCTCCTCCGTCCATAGGATTCTCCAGGAAAGAATACTGGAGTGGGTTGCCATTTCCTTAGATCTTCCCAACTCAGGGATCGAACACGTGTCTCCTGCTTGGCAGGTGGATTCGTTACCACTAAGCCACCTGGGCAAGCTTGTCTACTGGATATAAATGTCAATTTTTGTCTCTCATTCCATCATTATTATCCCTTTGGGCACGCTTGTGGGATCTTAATTACCTGACCAGTGATCAAACCCAGGGTCCCAGCAATGGAAGCCTGGAATCCTAACCACTGGACCCCCAGGGAATTCTATGTCTCTTATTTTAGTGAATGTACCAAAGGGAGTATTTCTTCTGTTCAGTTATGACTTGACAGCAGACTATTACATCCCGCAGAATTAGGAGAAAATGGAGATTTCCATTATTTCCTAAGTATGGTCACCAGTGTTGAATGCTGACCAAAAGTTTCCTCACATTTTAGCAGAGTTTTCCTTTTTTATTAAAAATATCAAATTATAAACCCAAGTTCCACAGTTTTAAAAAATTGGCAACTGGTAGTACTACTTCTTTGGTAAAAGGCAAGGAAGGATGAAGGGAGAGATGGGACGGAGGAGAGAAAGGAAGAGGAAAAATGAGAAGAAATGAAGAGAAAATACACATAGAAAGGTAAAGAGAGACAGAGGACTTGGCTTCAAAAAGCAAGACTCCTTGGATACAGACAACACTATACTTGTGTATGTAAATGTATGCTCCTTTTCTCAGTTGCCCATATGCCAGTTTGCATCCCACTCCTACCAGACATTGTCAAAAGCTCTCTTAATATGTAGCCCCAGGCAGCAGAATGAGTGCTTCTATCTTCCCCATATGGTGTAATAAGGATGGGTTAGGATGTGGGACTGCCACCTGTCCAAATCAGGCCTTTACAAGGCATTCACTGCAACAGCTCATTGGAAGAGGCAGGTTTGCAACATGGCATCATCTAAGAATGTTGTGACCTTATACCAGAGGTGTGGAAGTAGAAAGAACTGCTCAGAAGGATTCTCACATAGCAGTTATGAGAACATAAGTGGAGGACCAGCATCTACTTTGTTGATAAAAGTATTTTTTTCCAAAAGATTCCATGTTTTTCAAATACCACCTTGTTGAAAATAGGAAAGCATCAGTGACATCAAGCCCAATGGTACAATTAGAAATGGCAAAAAAAAAAAAAAAAGTAAAATGCTTAAATAAAAGGTAAACTGGGGTGCAGATGTGCCCAATTATTTTAAGCATTAATTAATTAATTAATCCCAATAATTAATTAGTGTTGATTATTTACATACCCCAAAGAGTCTTACATTTACAAAAGTACTTGTCATAGGCTTTTAACAGTCAGATTTCAACAGAGAATTTAAACTTGATCCAATTAGTAACAGTTACTAAGACAATAATCACTGGAAAAATTTAGAATAAGCAGATAAAAGAGTTCATGAATCATGTTTAGGGTTCATGTATCTCCTTTAGGGAGAGGGGAAAGGCTACCCACTCCAGCATGCTGGCCTGGAGAATTCCATGGAGTCCATGGGGTTGCAAAGAGTCGAACTCAACTGAGCAACTTTCACTTTCTCCCTGTTGACAGATGCATATAATGGGATCCCCATCATATGAAGTATGAATATGAAGTTCAGGAAAAAAGCCAGGAGGACTGTAGCCTAAAACAGCATTATGTAAAAAGAAAACACACACACACACAAAAGCAAACCAAATGTACTCCCCACTCAAATATAGGAACAGTACCCAACCACGAGTCTGGGACATTAAATAGCCACTCAGTAAATATGTGTTTACTGAGTAAGTATCAATAAAAATCCCACCCCTAAAGGAAACTCTGAGAGCATCCCACTGAAGTTTAAGTAAAATAGAGAATGCTTCAGGTTTTATTCTCCATTAATTAAAAACATGATCAGCAATTTTATATAGTTTGGTAATATTTAATTTATATCATATTGGGATGAGAACCTCCTAAAACCACACCCAACCCTCCCTTTCCTCTCAGTGCACTTAAAAAAAAACTATTTATTTGGCTGTACCATGTCTTAGTCATGGCAGGCAGTATCTTTTAGTTACAGCACATGGGATCTAGTTCCCTGACCAGGGATGGAACCTGGATCCTTTGCATTAGGAATGCAGAGTCTTAGCCACTAGACCACCATAGTAGTCCAGGGCACTTGTTAAAAAGTCTCTCTCTCCCTTGAGATAGGAGGTTAGAAGGAGTGAGAGCACTGATGTTATAATGTTTATAATTTGGGGGGGCAACAAATCCAACAAATCCAAGTTTAAAACTATAATTAAAAATGTCATAGCACATAGTACATATAATTGAATTGCAGCTTTATAATCTGCTGCATTATAGTTAGTAGTGCCCATAGTAGCGCCCATGGATGGGCATAGTAGTATATGCCCATCTCCATTAGATTATATCCTTTTCAAGGGCAGGAATTGTTTTTTATTCATGTATCAGTAAGGTGACTGAGAGTTAGTAAATTGCAGGCATTCAGACCCTGTTTCTTGAAGAATTAACTCAGGGAAAAATAAAGTAACATAATCATTCAGCAACTTCTGTTTTAGTCCTCAGTCATGTCCAACTCTTTTGGGATGCCATGGACTGTAGCCTGCCGGGCTCCTCTGTCCAAGGGATTTTCCCAAAAAGAATACTGGAGTGGGTTGCCATCTCCTTCTTCAGGGGATCTTCCCGACCCAGGGATTGAACTGGTGCCTCCTGATTGGCAGGCAGATTCTTTACCACAGAGCTACCTGGGAACATTCAGCAATGCTTAAGGCAAAAATAAACAGAAAGTCTTGTGGTCTAGCAATTCTCATGCTGTCTTTCATGAGATTAGTATTAAAGCCAAATGGGAAAGTCTGGAATTTTACTCCAGTTACACACAGCCTTCTGATCTTTGGGGTTATGTCCCTCAATACCGTCCTGGTAATGGAAACAGTTAAGTATGGCTGTAACACTAACTTCTAAGAAAATATACAAACAGATTAAAATTTAATGTCTACATGTAGTAAAGATTCGAGAGAAGAATTCAATATAAAGAAAGGTAGTGACTCATTGCATTTACCTTCCTTTTACTGTACTGGTGGGTAAAACAAGTTTGACACACAATTCTGAATTTAATCAACTTTGGGATCGGGGTCATTTTTGCATTTTACTGGTCATTTCATCGTTTGTAAGAGCGTTATAAATCTAAGTGGGCACACAGCCCTGCTATAATCTAGAAGTTACATTCAACTGTTCCTAGTAGATGCATGTACAGACCTATCTGTAAACACTAATTTGTGAATTTCAGACGTACAGCTCATTTAAGCACTGAAGAAGAACGACGTGCAGGTGCCAGCCCTCCACATTTCAAAGCTTGAAGATTAACCTAATATACAATATGGTGACCTAACAGTTCTTCATTTGAAAGAAATCTGAAAAATAATCTCTGATACAGCCGAAGTGTGAGAATAACCCAGCGGGATTTCCACCTCTTCATTTCTTAATGAGTTTTTTGATAATGAGAGGTGACTTTGCCAGTCACTCTGGGCTCTATTATGGCTAATTTGACTCCACTTCACTCTCCTTGTTAATTATTAACACTAGCCTTTTTATCCTCATGAGACCACATTCCAATTTTTCTTTTTTCGATTTTCATGAGCCCATCTTTATGAAGGTGAAAGTCTTGGAGAATAGGTTTTCACTTAGTATAGAACCTGAACATTTATTATTCGTTTAGGCAGAGATGCTGTGACGCTGATTATACAAGCACGGGTGTTCTTTGGGACGGCTTTAATGTGCTAGCAATGTGAAAAAGGCTGTTAATTAAAGAAGAAGCGCCATGGTATTTTTCACCCGGGAATCAGTTCCCAATAGAATGGTCATTTGCCACTTGCTAGCATATCCACAGATTAAAAGGTGACTAGCTCCAAGGGTTTGCCTTTCGGTAGTCCTGAGAGGAAAGATTTGTGCTATTTGCAGATGGCTTTAATTTGTCAGAAGCAGTCACTAGCCCTACCTATTATCCACAGGACAATTGTGGAAAATAGCACACAAGGATAGAGTCTATTTGTACCAGCTTCACAGTCATTCAGGATCATTCAACTATCATGCTAATTGCTTCATTATGAAAACATTTATTTTCACTAATTTTAATTTCATCTCTTTTTCAAAACTGTTTCCTTAGATACCATTTAAAGTGATTATCCATCTAATTAAGGCATTAGTTGGGGAGAGTGCATCAGGATGGATGGAGGCAGGGTGGAGAGGCAAACGGGAGTTCAGTCTTTTCTGGACAGAAATGAAGGAGCCCAAGTTGGTTTTCTTCATCAGTTCTGCTCTGGGAACCAGTGGATGAGCCTGTGAGGGGCAGGAGATTGGGGACAGTAGCTAAAATTGTGGTGTAGCTGGTACTCTTCCCTTGAGGAAAATCATGTCGCATCTCCAAGGATTCTCAAGTCTAAGACTTTTCCTAATCATGCACAACTGGAAGGAAACACACCTACCCCAGACACAATTCTTTGCTTCCCCTTCTTAAAACAGCAACCAAATTCGCTATCTTGAATCCCTTTCCCCTCTAATTTGTCCAGCCCCTGGAATTCTTGTCATGGATGTTTTACAGTGTACATGCTAAGACAATACTTTATCTGGTCCTTTCTGCATGCTTTAACCAACCTACTTCTACCTCTATAACTCAAGGCCCTGATAAACTTATTAGGCAGGAATATAAGTTTTAGTGGGCTTCTCTTTACAGATGGTAAAGAATGTGTCTGTGATGCAGGATACCCTGGTTCGATCCCTGGGTCAGGAATACACCCTGGAGAAGGAAATGGCAACCTACTCTGGTATTCTTGCCTGGAGAATTCCATGGACAGAGGAACCTGGTGGGTTACAGTTCATGGGGTCACAAAGAGTCAGCCGTGACTGAGTGACTAACACTTTCACTTTCAAAAGCTTAAAGAATCTACTATCTTTAAAGATATTATCTTATTTTCTAATGTCCCCAGAATTGCGTCTGTTATTGCAGACCAAGTGGTCAGGCTCCAACTCACTGCTCTACTGGTTTCCTGTCAGCAAGCCCCAGCCGAGGTGCCTCGCCTCCTAGATGGAAAATGAAGATACTTGCTTAAGATCCTCTCCGCTCCCCTAAAGATAAACACTTATTTTTAAATATCAAAGCATAAATGCTTTCACGAAATAAAGATGGTAAATATTCAGTGTGAATAGCTAAATTATTCATTAGAAAACAAAGACAACTCAGCTATAAAGCTTCCAATCACAAATAAAGCACCCATTCTAACTAATATCTCTGTTAGAGACACATTAGTAATTTTTATTTTGGAAAAGCAGACATAAGTATGTGACATTATTAATAATAAATCACAGCCATTTAAAATTTTTGTATAATTCGTGGTATGCCACATGTGGGGTAACAGCTGCTGCTGCTGCTGCTAAGTCGCTTCAGTCGTGTCCGACTCTGTGCGACCCCATAGACGGCAGCCCACCTGGCTCCCCCGTCCCTGGGATTCTCCAGACAAGAACACTGGAGTGGGTTGCCATTTCCTTCTCCAATGCATGAAAGTGAAAAGGGAAAGTGAAGTCTCTCAGTCATGTATGACTCTTAGTGACCCCATGGGCTGTAGCCCACCAGGCTCCTCCGTCCATGGGATTTTCCAGGCAAGAGTACTGGAGTGGGTTGCCATTGCCTTCTCCGGGGTAATAGCAAGCACTACTATTCAACAAATCATCTCACCTAACAAGATTGGACAGTTCAGAGCAATCTGTTCCTATTTTACCCCTGGCTAGTTAAGATTGAAATTAATTACTATTTGGATTATAATTCTAATTGGGTCAATATGGTAAAAACTGTCATACCATGGCAGTGATGTAAGAATTTTTCTTTGGGGACACGGTGGTAAAAGGGTAGAAATTTTATGTTTTCCCATAAACTTACCAAAAGGACAATTTGGGGGCAGCTTTAGGTTGACATTTAACATTTGAACTGAATTCACTAAACGACCATCTGAACATTTCAGGAATTTAATAAAACAAACACATAACTATTAACAATAACCTTCATTATTATAATATTCTTCATCACTATACTACAAGCAAAAAAAATTATGTCTTAGCATCTAGTGAGATATTATTAATACTAAGCGGTCTTGACTTTGGATGGTAACTTCTGAGTTTGAGTTGAAAGTTACTGTGTTCTATTTCAATTCCCCAGACCACATCCTTTTCCCAATACCAAAAGGAAATTATGGCACAGGGGAACTTTTCTATTTACCTGACTACACAGAGGAGCTGTTTTTCTCTGAAATAATTGATGCTTTCTAAAATATGTTAATCACTGAATAATCAAACCTAGATCCAGACTTGTCCCCCAAATGGACAGCACTCAAAAGAGATCATTAATAAGTGCTTGTGATTAAGTAACATGTACAAAAATGACGAAACACACGATGTTATGCATTTGATAGTAGCCAATATTATATAAATGGTTTATACAGGAGAGCAATATGACATTCTTTTGAATTAAACATTTGGTTAAAAATCACATTTCTCTTTTAAAAATCAATTTTTCTCTTTTTAATGTTTTTTTTTGGCCATTTTAAGAGATCTTAAAAATAAAATTTAAAAGATGCTAATTTATTGGCATTACAGCAGAGGTTCCCAAAGAAAATTTCTAAGAAACCTATAACATATTTTGCTTTCTCTATAAATAAATTGCAATATATTGAATAAGTTAAATCATCTTTACTGTGAGCATTAATAAGTACTTTCATCTTAAAATAACCCTCTAATAAATCTAAATATGGTTGATTCTTGAATTTTCACGCAAGTGGAGAAAAGCAATGTTAGAAATAATCCTATACTTATTTATTTTCATTTAGGGACTTAATGTATAATACATTCATCATTTTTGGCAGCAGGTTTATTGCTATATATTTATCGTAAGATAATATTAAACCTGACTTGTAATTTCTTAGCAGAAAAAAATGATGATAAGAGGCTGGGAAAGAAGAAGGTCATTTGAAGTCTGCTACCTGGCAGGAGGGAACTAAACTAGAACTTAAAAACTGGCTGAAGACAATTTGCAGAATAAATAATTCACATATGGATAACTGTGGGTGTAGCAACTCCTAAGAGCAGACATTGTTGCTGAAACTGAAGTAGGAATTGTAGCTTAGTTCTTTGACTTTTTAATAAGACGTTTTTGGAAATTAAATTGGATAAGAGAATGAAAAGATGGCCAAAGGAATCACGATTGAAGTTTTAACTGATTAATATCTAAAATATTTATTTAGCATTCATTTTACATGAGCTATTGCGTTCTTTAATCCTCACCACCAATGACACTGTACGTACTATTGTTTCTTTATTTTATAGATAAAGAACTTAAAGTTTACCAAGATTAAGTGATTGTCAAAGGTCAGGTAGCAACTAGCAGAGACAGATGTGAATCTGTTGGGCACTAAAGCCCATGTTATTAATTACTACCACATGATGCCCCTGTTACTAAAACAAAGGTTCCTACCCTGATATCCAAAATACACATGTCCATGGGGAGTCCAATATTACACACAATTTCATATCTATGTAGATGTTTTTTTCCCAATAAAAGACTTGTAGTTGTAGCATAGACTCAAAGGGATGAATAACCAAAGGAAGGTAAGAAATGATGGACTAGAGTGATGAACAAAATCAATAGAGTAATTTAAAAAAAAAGATAAAAGTCCAAAAAATGACTTAAGTTTAAACCTAGAAATACAGAGTAGTGATATCCTGGAAAGAGAGAAGTAAAAAGATCTGGAGTTTTCAAAGACAGCAAGTGTGAACTGTATCACCGGTGTGACTGAGCTCCGGGGAAAGAGAGGGCAGTCGTGGGCTGCAGGAAGACAAGGCAGAAGATGGGGAGCTCTCTGGGGCCTGGGTTATTCAAGTCCTGTTGTGGGCACTGTGTTCTACTTAGCACCACACTCCAGAGCAATATTGCAAAATGGAGTGAGGTCTTTTTAGGGGAAGCTGATAAGAATGGTAATGGGCATGAAAATGCTAAGAGTTAAATGACTGGGAATAATGGCTGGGAAAAGAACATATGCAACAAAAGAAGGACAATTCCACTGACTTAACAGAATAAGTCAGGACCAGAGGTTAGGAGGACACGGAGTTTAACCTGGCTTATAGTGAGAGGAATGTTCTAGAATAGGGAACTAGCAACCCCAAGACCACTACTAATGTTGAAGCAAAGGCTGCCAGTAGAAACCAAACTTAAGTTGAAGGGAAATTAAAAAAAAAAAAAATTACACTTTCTAATTGGAGTATAATTGCTTTGTAACATCGTATTAGATTCTGCTGTACAGAAAAGTGAATCAGATAATACGTATACATATACAACCTGCCTGTTGAGCCTCCCTCCTACCCCTGGAGGCCATCACAGAGCACCAAGCTGAGCTCCCTGTGCTAGAAAGCAGCTTCCCACTAGCTATCTATTTTACACTTGGTAGTGTATTCATGTCAATGCTACTCTCTCAATTCTTCCCACCCTCTCTTGCCCTACTGTGTCCACAAGTCTGTTCTCTGTGTCTGCATCTAAAAAAATCATCATAGGAAAGGCCCACAGGAAACTACATGCTAAGAAACACCTACAAAATCTCTGATGAAAACCTGTGTCGATACAATCTGCTAGAAGACCACGGACCAGAATCATGATAAAAGTTATTACTGCACTGGAAAAAAATGTCTCAGTAGAGAACCTTTATATTCTCTTTAATTTCTAAATGAGAGAGAGCAAGCCATACCACAGGGCAACATTACTATCATCTGTAGAACCAAATCTGGTCCGCAAACATTAGCACACTGTGGATTAGCAGAAGCCTTGATATGGTAGGACATCTAGAATAATAAGTTTCTAGGATGTATTTCAGGGATGTTAGCATTCTCAGGTACTTAAGAAATATTGATCTTTGACGATTTTCTGATTCACAAGGTACAGTGAGAAGGTCCCTGTGTTATCGCTAATCCTGAAGGCAGGAGGGTAGGCATAAGAGCAACTTTGGGGCCAGTGGAACAATGTGAGTGTTGCTGGCCTCCCGTGGACCCTAGCCAGATATACCTGGGGAATGAGTAAACATGTTACCTGGGTCGATCCTTGTTGAGTGAGTGCTAGAACTCTGTAAATACACACTTACACACACGATGTTCTCTCCTCTTCCTCATTTAACACACTAAAAGAAATACAAATGCTTACCGTCATTTCTGAGGAAATTATTAAGCAGTTGGAAAAGAGGAAAACTGTCCCAGGAGTCTTGTGGCTGGGCTTCAAGTGCTGTATCCATATCTACTGTGAATAAAGCCCAAAATTTCTCTGCATGCTCTGCCAATAAATCAGGCCACCAGGCAAATGCCTGTGAACAAATAAAGAAATAATGTAAACATAGATTACTTGTTAGAAACATACACAAATACTGTGAAAATGTGATTAAAAGTGAAATTGTAGAACATTATTGGAGAATATGATACCAAATGCTTTACTATTTCTAGTCATAGAGAAAAATAATTGAAATAAATACACCAAAATATTCATAGTAGTATGAATAAATTAAGACATACAAGGAATTTTTGTTTTACATATTTTTCTAATGTTTTAAATTGATGTATTTTTAGAAATAAAATGTCATTTTACATTTTAACTCTATATTAGATTTCATATTTATCAATACAAAATTTGCTTACTATTTAAATATATATCCATAAAATTATTTCTCATTGAAAAAATTACATTTTACTTGTAGTACTTTTTTTTTTTTTTTTGGCTTGTAGTACTTTTTTATGAATCAAAATCTAAAACTAAAACACACATTCAGAGAGAGGGATTTCCTGTCCCTCCAGTGTAAATTAGGTCCCACTAGATAGGACCTAAAAACTCTCTGCTGTTTAGATGGGTAAAAAGAATATTTACTTTTTAGGAAGTTCTCAAAAATAATGTGACCTGTCCATGGAAACTGGAAGCAGGTCCACCAACCAGCCCACCTATGGATCCGACCAACCAGACTACCTAAAATATCTGGCTGAGCTGACTGGTGAAGTTAGTCTGTAAAGAAAGGAGGAAGTGACAGTTTCTTCAAATGCACAACAATAATGCAAGACTACAAGAAATATGAAGAATCTAGAAACAGGACACCAAACAACAAAATAAAGCTCCCATAGCCAATTTCAAAGAAATGGAGACCTATAAAGTTCCTAAAAAAGTTCAAAAACTGTTTTAAAGCACTTCAGTGAGTTACAAGAGAAAAAAAATAGATAACCAAATGAAATCAGGAAAATAATATAAGAAAAAATGAGAAGTTCAACAAAGAGAACAATAGAAAAGAAGCAATTTTTATTCTGGAGCTGAAGAATACAACAACCAAAAAGTTTAAAGGGTAGCTTCAACAGCAGACTTGATCAAAATAGAAGAGTGAAGCAATGAACTTGAAAACAAATAATTTGAAATTATCTAGTCAGAGGAATGAAAAAAAAAAGAATGAAAAAGACTGAAGAAAGCCTATGATATTTGTGGTACATCTTCAAGTGAACCAATCTGATATGTATTATTAGAGTCCCAGAAACAAAAAGAGACAGAAAACTTATGTAAGGAAATAATGACTGAAAACTTCCCAAATCTGGGGAATGAAGTGGACATACAAATTGATGAAGCCCAAAAGACCCAAGCTGGGTTGACTTATAGTGAGACATATTATAATTATAAAATGTCAAAAATTATAAAGAGAGGATTTTGAAAGCAGCAAGAGAAAAATGACTCATCATATAAAAAAATAAGGCTAATATTATCAGATTTCTCAGCAGAAACCCTGGAGGTTTAGAGGGAGTGGTAAGATATATCCAAAATGCTAAAGAAAAACTGCTAACCAAGAATACCATACACAGCAAAACTGTCCTTTAACAATGAAGGCAAGATAAAGACTTTCCCAGACTTAGCGAGTTCGTCACCACTAAATTTGCCTTATAGAAAAGTGTGAAAGGGAGGGAGGAGCCAAGATGGCGGAGGAGTAGGACGGGGAGACCACTTTCTCTCCTACAAATTCATCAAAAGAATAACTGAATGCAGAGCAAACTTCACAAAACAACTTCTGATCGCTAGCTGAGGTCATCAGGCGCCCAGAAAAGCAGACCATTGTCTTCGAAAGGAGGTAGGACAAAATATAAAAGATAAAAAGTGAGACAAAAGAGCTAAGGACGGAGACCCGTCCCGGAAGGGAGTCTTAGACGGCCTTGCTTGGGCTAGGGTCCGGGCCTGAGTGCCCTGAGGACAATCGGAGGGAGCTTCTGTGAGGTGCCAACTTGAACTGTGGGAGACCAAAAGAGAGAGAGAAAATTAACCGGCCGGAACACACTGCCGGCAGTTCGCAGAACAAAGGGACGGAGAAAGTCCCGAGAAGAGCTCGCAGGCTGCGGACCGGCCCAGCCCCGCCGGAGACAGGAGGCAGGGGGGAGGGGAAGGTCGCGGTGAGACACAGGGCGCAGGCACCCGACCGGCGCGGGCGGGGACTGGGGCTGGGGACGCAGAGGGCGGAAGGCGCGCGCACCCGACTGGCGCCAGCGGAAACTGAGACTGGGTCCGCGGAAGGGAGTGGGTGCGCCACACCTGGGGATAGCGCGCCCATCAAGCCCCTCGCTGCCTGGACCGCTCTGACGGGGAAGGCACAGAGAGCAGGCGCAGCTTTTCCTTCCGCGCTTTTGTGTAACACCCGAGGGCTGGAACCTAGCGCAGCGCGGGGCACGCTCCATATAGAACGGCCGGGAGCCTGAGCAGCGCAGAGGAGAAAGCAGCGTCAGCCCCTCCCGGCAGCGCCAGCCCGCCCCCGCAGGGCCAACCCCTCCCCGCAGCGTCAGCCCCGCCCCGCAGCGCCAGCCCATCCCCGCAGCGTCAGCCCCTCCCAGCAGCGCAACGGAACTAGCTACCTGAATAAGAGTCCACCTCCACCTGCCTGTGTCAGGGCGGAAATGAGGCTTTGAAGAGACCGGCAAACAGAAGCCAAATAAACAAAGGGAACCGCTTCAGAAGGGACTGGTGCAACAGAT
The DNA here is from genome assembly GCF_019320065.1 of Cervus canadensis. Classification (NCBI taxonomy): domain Eukaryota; kingdom Metazoa; phylum Chordata; class Mammalia; order Artiodactyla; family Cervidae; genus Cervus; species Cervus canadensis. Next base: position 82,206,826 of record NC_057388.1, read on the forward strand.
TAAAATCCCTGTAGAAAACACCGACTTCACCGGAAGGGCCCTGTAGATATCGAGAAGTGTAAGCTGGAACGAGGAGCTATCTGAAACTGAGCCGAACCCACGCTGACCACAACAGCTCCAGAGAAATTCCTAGATATATTTTTACTTTTTTTTTTTCTAAGTAAGGAAAAAAAAAATTTTTTTTTCTAAGTAAGGAAAAAAAAAAAATTTTTTTTCTTTTTATATTTTTTCTTTTTTCTCTTTTATTTTCCTTTAAAATTCCCTATTACTCCCCCATTACTCCTTAACTTTCATTTTCAGAGATTTTTACGATTTTTTTAATTAGGGGAAAAAAAAATTTTTTTTTTCTTTCTTTTTTTGTGTTTTTTTTTTTCTTTTT